>NC_058420.1:2442430-2456528 GCF_002201575.2 Neomonachus schauinslandi
GAGGGTATTATGTTGAGTGAAATAAGTCAAACAGAGAAAGACATGTAACATATGATCTCACTGATATGAGGAATTCTTAATTGCAGGAAACAAACTGAGGGTTGCTGGAGTGGGGTGTGGGGTGGGAGGGATGGGGTGACTGGGTGATAGACACTGGGGAGGGTATGTGCTCTGGTAAGCACTGTGAATTGTGCAAGACTGTTGAATCTCAGATCTGTAGCTCTGAAACAAATAATGCAATATATGTTAAGAAAAAAAAAAGAAGAAGAAGGTAGCGGGAGGGAAAGAATGAAGCGGGGGAAATTGGAGGGGTAGACGAACCATGAGAGACGATGGACTCTGAAAAACAAACAGGGTTCTAGAGGAGGGGATGGGAGGATGGGTTAGCTTGGTGGTGGGTATTGAGGAGGGCACATTCTGCATGGAGCACTGGGTGTTATGCACAAACAATGAATCATGGAACACCTCATCTAAAATTAATGACGTAATGTATGGGGATTAACATAAGAATAAAAAAATATTCCCTTGTAGGTGATGCATTGATTTAATCTTGCTGCTTTCTTTTTTTTTTTTTTTAAGATTTTTATTTATTTGACAAAGAGAGATACAGCGAGAAAGGGAACACAAGCAGGGGGAGTGGCAGAGGGAGAAGCAGACACCCCGCCGAGCAGGGAGCCCGACGTGGGACTCGATCCCGGGACTCCAGGATCATGACCTGAGCCGAAGACAGTCGCTTAACCAACTGAGCCACCCAGGCGCCCCAATCTTGCTGCTTTCAAGATTCTCTTTGTCTTATGAAACTTTGACTAAATTGAATCTTGTGTGGTCCTCTGATTTATTCTTACTTGGAGTTGTTGAGCTTGTTTAGTGATTGTATTCATGTGTTTCATAAAATTGGGAAGCTTTCAGCGATTATTTCTTCAAGTACCCTCTGAATCTGTCTCTATAACAATGTTCAAGTTGTTCCCCTTATGATGACCCTCAGATCCCAAAGTCTCTTTTCTTTTCTTTTTATCTTTTTTTTTCTTTCTCTTCTCTTCATCAGCCTAAATAATTTTCATTGTCCTAACTTCAGGTTCATTGGTTCTTTATGCTCATATATGCCTTTGAATCCCTGATGTGAAATAAAATTTTCAGGTCCAGAATTTCTTATTGTTTTCATTTTCGTGTCTCTTTTTCGTGATATTGATCACATGACATTTTCCACCCCTTTATTAGATTTTTCTTTAGTTCTTTGAGCATCTTTAGAAAAGTTTTTTTTAAGGGCGCCTGGGTGGCTCGGTCGTTAAGTGCCTGCCTTCGGCTCAGGTCATGGTCCCAGGGTCCTGGGATCAAGCCCCGCATTGGGCTCCCAGCTCCGCGGGAAGCCTGCTTCTCCCTCTCCCACTCCCCCTGCTTGTGTTCCCTCTCTCGCTGTGTCTCTCTCTGTCAAATAAATAAAATCTTAAAAAAAAAAAAGAAAAGAAAAGTTTTTTTAAAGTCTTTGCCTAATATATTTGACATTAGGTCTTTTTCCGAACAGGTTATTTTAAATTATGTTTTGTCCTTTAAGTTGACAGTGGTTTCCTGTTTCTTGGTATGCCCTACGGTTTTTCATTTCAGTTATTGTGTGTTTGTTTGTTTTGTTGTTGTTGTTGCATTTTCTGGTTTAACACTGAATATTTCAATCTATCATTTTGGAAATTCTGGAAATCAGTTTCTCCTATTCCTCATGTTTTGTTACGTGTTATTTTTTGGCCGTTGTTTGTTTTAGGCTCTCTCTGTGTTGAAGATCTGCCTGAGGTGTAAACTTAATGATTTCTCATGTCTCTTCTGATTCTTTCTTTGGCCATTCACAGAGACTTTCTAATTTCTTCCATGTGTGCAGAGGTTTTGGAATGTTCTTGTATTTAATATCTGGCTCCAAAAAGACTAAAGGAGAAGAAAAAGGCTGGGGGAAGAGAGCAGTAGCCCTATAATCTCCTGTAAGTCAATTTAACCCAAGAAATGGGCATGTAACAATGAGAGGAGGGAACAATGGCTGTCTGTCTCTTTACACCTCTTTGATTGGAAACAGCCATCAGTAATCGGCAAAAAAATCCCCAAAATCAGCAAAAATTTTGAAGGACAAAGGTCCTTCTTACTCACCCTAAATCCTGCAAGCTCTATGTGAAAACTGCTTGAGGAATGCATTCACAGCTGCTTCCCATGTTAACTGGGGTAAGAGATTGTTAGTTTCTACCACACAGAGAGCTGAAATTGATTAAAAAAAATAACCATAATATACCATCCAACCATTTCCCCTGAAAGTTGCAAATCTTCAACAGAATCCAGAGTTCAAAAATAGTTAGATCTCTAATAGATTAAGAGAATGCTATTCAGGTACAGAGACAGATTACTTGTTCTTACTTCACTGTTATTTCCCAGAATCCTCTGCTTATATTCCCTGTTTGGGGAAAGAGGATATAAATATAGCTATCCCTGCTTTCTTTTGATTTCCATGTGCATGGAATAGCTTTCTCTCTTTTTCTCTCTTAACTTTGAGCCTCTATGTATATGTATTTTTTTAAGGTTTCATTCATTCATTCATTCGTTCATCCATCCATTCATTCATTCATTCATTCATTCATTCATTCATTCATTCATTCATTCATTCATTCATTCATATTTGTGAGAGAGAGAACAAGCAGGGGGAGGAACCGCAGGCAGAGGTAGAAGCAGCCTCCCCACTGAGCAAGGAGCCTGAAGCAGGACCCGAGCCCAGGGACCCGGGGAATCATGACATGAGCCAATGGCAGATGCCACCAACTGAGTCACACATGTCCCTGCCTCTTTGTATCTTTTAAAGCTGAAGCAAGTCCTTTGTAGGCAGCCTATAGTTCTAGTTTTGATCCATTCAGCCCTTCTATGTCTTTTGGTTGCAGATTTTAGTTCATTTACATTTAAAGTAATTATTGATAAATGTGGATTTACAATTGCTATTTTGTTTACTGTCTTCTTTGACCCTCTCTTGCTTTGTGATTTGATGATCTTTCTGTAGTGGTTTTCTTTTACTCCTTTTTTGAAAACTTTTCTATATCAATTATACATTTTCGCTTTATGGCAAATCAATATTTTTAATATATTTTTTAAAGTTTTGATACAATATCTCTTATGGGTAAGAGTTTATTTTAAACTGATAACAACTTAACACTGAATGCACATAAAGCTCTACAATTTTACACTTCTCCTCCCCAAATTTTACATTTTTCACACTGTTGTCTCAATAAAAAATTATTAGATACATATCCATAATACTCTCATATTTTAATATTTGTGCAAGGATATAAAAATCATAATAATCAATCATAAGAAAAATGGTGTAACAATCACCATTTCAACATTATAGTGTCCTGAGTTTACCTACATGTTTACTTTTACCAACGAGTTTTATATTTTCATTTATTTTCTGTATACTAAAAAGCATTTTTACATTCCAGCCTGAAGAATACCCATTATTATTTCTATTATGATTGATTTATTGGTGAACACTTTTATCAGAATTTTTTTAATCTGGAAAAATGTCTTTTTCAATCTGAAGAATGCTTTTGCTGGTAGAGTGTTCTTGTTCCTAGTGTTGGTTTTGTTTCCAGAACTTTGATTATATAATCCTGTTCCCTTCTGGCTTGCTACCTTTCTGTTGAAAAACCTGGGGGTTGTTTTATAAGGATTCCTTTATGCATAACAAGTTGCTTCTCTTGCTGTTTTTAAGGTTCTCTTGCGTATTTCACTTTTAATAATTTAACTATAGGATGCCTTGTTGTCACTTTGGATTCATCTTTTTTGGTCATTCCTAGGCTTCCTGGTTCTGGATGACTATTTTGTTTCCCATATTATGGAAGATTTCAGGTTTATTTCTTGGTAAGGTGGCTGTCCCTTTGAATTTCCCTTCTCCTTTGTTCTCTTAACAGGTACCTTTGTCGACCTAAGTCTGTCCAATAAGTCCTGAAAGCAACGATCACTTTTTAAAAATTATTTTTCTTTTGATTCTTTGACTGGATGTATTCCGCTGACTTACCTTCTATTAATAGATGCAGTCTGCTATGGGAACTGCTATATTGAACATTTCAGTTCAGTTAATATATTCTTCAGCTCTGTGATTCCTTTCATTTTTAAAATTATTTTATTTGAATTCAATGTAATTAACATTTACTTTATTATTAGTTTCAGAGGTAGAACTTTGTGATCCATCCGTTGCATAGAACTCCCACTCCACATTACTTCAAGGGCTCTCCTTAATGGCCATCACCCCATTCTCCCATCCCTACATCCATGTCCCCTCCAGCAACCCTCCATTTGTTTCTTATACTTAAGGGTGTCTTATGGTTTACCTCCTTCTCTGTTTTCATCTTATTTTATTTTTCCTTCCCTTCCCCTATGTTCATCTGTTTTGTTTCTTAAATTCCACGTTGAAATGAAATCATATGGCATTTTTATTTCCGTGACTGATTTATTGAGCTTACCACAATACCCTCTAGTTCCATCCACATTGTTTCAAATGGTTCAAATGGCAAGATTTCATTCTTCTTTTTTTTTTTTTAATGGCTAATATATATACATACCATGTCCTCTTCATCCATTCATCTGCCAATGGATATCTGGGCTCTTTTCATAGTCTGGCTATTGTGGTCATTGCTACTATAAAAACTGGAGTGCATGTGCTCCTTCAAGTCACTAGGTTTGTATCCTTTGGGTAAAAACCTAATAGCGCTATTACTGGGTCTTAGGGTAGCTCTATTTCTAACGTCTTGAGGAAAACATACTGTTGTCAAGAGTGGCTTCACCAGTTTGCATTCCCCAGCAGTGTAAGTCTGTTCCCCTTTCTCTGCATCCTCACCATAAGTGTTGTTTCCTGACTTGTTAATGTAGCCAGTCTGACTGTAGTGTGGTATCTCATGTGGTTTTGATTTGTATTTCCTTGATGCCCAGTGATGTTGAGCATTTCATACATGTATTTTTTAGCCATTTGTATGTCATTTTGGAGAAATGACTGTTTGTGACTTCCAGTCATTTCTTAACTGGATTTTTTTCTTTTTTTTAGGTGTCAATTTTCGTAAGTTCTTTATAAATTTTGATGCTAGCCTTTTATCTATCAGACATTCCAAAATAACCTTCCCTGGGATACCTGGGTGGCTCAGTTGGTTAAGCGTCTGCCTTCGGCTCGGGTCATGATCCCAGGGTCCTGGGATAGAGTCCTGCATCAGGTTCCCTGCTCTGCGGGGAACCTGCTTCTCCCTCTGCCTCTCTCTCTCTGTCTCTCATGAATAAATAAATAAAATCTTAAAAAAAAAAGAAAATATCTTTTCCCATTCCATAGGTAGCCTTTTAGTTTTGTTGACTCTTTCTTTGTATGAAAAAGCTTGTTACTGTCTAACATTCCAATAATTCATTTTCACCTCTGATTCCCTGATTCTTGAGATGTGTTAGCAAGAAGTTGCTATGGCCTAGGCCAAAGAGGCTGCTGCCTATGTTCTTCTCTAGGATTTTGATGGGTTCCAGACTCACATTAGGGCTCTCATCCATTTGGAGTTAATCTTTGTGTATAGTGTAAGAAAGTGGTCCAGTGTCATTCTTCTTCATGTTGTTGTCCAGTTTTCCCATCAGCATTTCTTGAACAGACTGTCTTTTTCTGATGGATAGTCTTTCCTGCTTTGTCAAAGATTAGTTGGCCATAGAGTTAAAGGTCCATTTTGGGTTCTCTTTCTGTTGCATTGATTTATGTGCCTGTTTTGTGCCAGTACCATACTGTCTTGCTGAGGACAGTCTTGTCATACAGCATGAACACCGGGATTGTGATGCCTCAAGCTTTGGTTTTCTTTTTCAACATCACTTTTGACTATTTGGAATCTTTTCTGGCTCCATACAGATTTTAGGATTGTTCTGCTCTGTGAAAAATGTTGATGATATTTTGATAGGGATGTCATTGAATGTGTAGATTGCTTTGGGTAGTGTAGACATTTTAACAATATTTCTTCTTCCAGTCCATGAGCTTTGGAGTTTTTGTATATGGCTTCCATGATCCTGAGGAGGCTATTTAACCTCCTAATGTATTTGTGGTCCTTCCGATTTCTTTTCCTCTGTAAATGAGTTCATGTTTTAAAGCGTGGTGTTCTGAAAATATCCATGAAATAGACTCAGTCTTTTTATACCAGTTGAGACCTGATGGTGATCCAGTATGTGATCTATTCTGGAGATTGTTCCTTATTTATTCAAGAAGAAGGTATAATCTGCTACTTTAGGAAGAAGTCCGCTGAATATATCTGTGACGGCTGTCTGGTCATTCAAAGTCCTTGTTTCCTTGTTGATCTTATGCTTAGATGATCCATCCATTGCTGTGAGTGGCCTGTTAAATTCCCCTATTATTATTGAATTATTTTTAAAAAGATTTTATTTATTTATTAGAGAAAGAGCGAGAGAGCAGAAGCAGAGGGAGCGGCATAGTGGAGGGAGAAGCAGGCTTCTCACTGAGCAGGAAGGCTGATGTGGGGATGGATCCGCAGGACACTGGCAGACGATTAACCGACTGAGTCAACCAAATACCCCTGATTATTGTATTATTATCAATGAGTTTCTTTCAGTTTGTTATTAATGGGTTTACATAATTGGCTGCCCCAATTTAGGAGCATGAATATTTACAGTTTTTAATCCTCTTGTTGATAGACCCTTTTATTGGGGTATAGCATCCTTCATCTCTTATTACAATCTTCCATTTAAAATCTAATTTGTCCAGGGCGCCTGGGTGGCTCAGTTGGTTAAGCGACTGCCTTCGGCTCAGGTCATGATCCTGGAGTCCAGGGATCGAGTCCCGCATCGGGCTCCCTGCTCGGCAGGGAGTCTGCTTCTCCCTCTGACCCTCCTCCCTCTCATGCTCTCTGTCTCTCATTCTCTCTGTCTCAAATAAATAAATAAAATCTTTAAAAAATAAATAAATAAATAAAATAAAATCTAATTTGTCCAATGTAAGGATGTCTACTCCAGCTTTATTTTGATGTCCATTAGTATGATAAATTGTCCTAAACCCACACAATTTCAATCTAGTGTCTAAAATTCATCTCTGACAAGCAGCATATCGATGGGTCATTTTTTTTATCCAATCAGATACCTGTGTCTTTTGATTGGACCATTTAGTCCATTTACATTCAGTGTAATTATTGAAGCATATGAATTGAGTGCCATTCTAATGCCTGTAAAGTTGCTGTCTCTGTATATTGTCTGTTTTCCTTTCTGTTTTTGTTATTTTGGACTCTGTGTTGCTCAAACGATCCCCTTTAATATTTCTGGAAGCTCTGGCTTAGTGTTCACAAACTCCTTTATTTTTTGTTTTTCCTAGAAATTTTTATGTCTTCTATTCTGAGTGACAGCCTGCTTGATAAAGTGTTCTTGGATACATTTATGTTTATGTTTCACTTCTTGCGTGTTGATTCTATCATGCCAGTCCTTTCCTGACCCATCAGGCCTTTGTGGACAGATCTGCTGCCATCCTTATGTATCTTCCCTTGTATTTTTAGGACCCCTGTCCAAAGCTTCTTTCAGGATTTTCTCTTTATCTCTAAAATTTGCAAGCTTTACTATTATATGTGGAGGTGTTGACCTATTTTTAATGAATTTGAGTGGAGATTTCTGTTACTCCTGGTCATGAATATCTGTTTCCTTCCCCAGATTAGGGATGTTCTCAGCTCTAATTCGTTCAAATAAACCTTCTGACCACTCTCCTTTTCTTCATGTTCTAAGACATCGATTATCTGAATATTGTTTCACTTTATAGAACTGCTGAATTCTCAGAGTCTCCCTTCATGATACTGTAGTTGTTTTTCTCTCTTCTTTTCAGCTTCCTTATTTTCCATCATGTTGACTTCAATATCACTGACTCACTCTTCTGCCTTGTTTATCCTCACTGTTAGAGCCTCCATTTTTGACAGCATCTCATTAAAGCATTTTAAATTTCACCCTGATTAGCTTTTAGTACTTTTATTCATATAGTAAGAGTTCTCTAGTGTCTTCTGTGTTTTTTTTTTCATAAGAACAGCAACAGAGAACCAAAGGAACCAGGAAAACAAAACAACAGAAAAAGAAAACAAACAGGAGGAAAAAAAAAAAAACTAAGAAAAAAATCAAACAAGAAGCGAAAGAGTTGAAAATAAAAACTAGATTCTGGGTGTACTTTGGTCTGCTAGTTAAAAGAATCTAGGCCCAAAATTAGGAAAGAAAGGAAAAAATATATATGTATATATGTTTATGTATGTTATAGATGATAATAAATATACACATAACACATTAAAATTTAAAAAAAGCATGAGGAAAGAGTGGAGAGACTAAGATAGTAATTGACAAAATGAGGAAGTAGCTGGGGATAAAAAAACTGAAAGACTAAGGAATAACTGCCCCCCCCAACAAATATTTTCCCCAAGAGCTGAATATTTGCAGTTCTCTATGATCAGTAAACTTGGTGCTAGCCCATTGTGCCTGCTCATCTTCAGGAGTAGGGCCCTGTTGCACTGATTCTCAGATGTCCTAGCACCAGTGGAAATGCTCTGTCTTCTGGGGAAAGTCCTGTTGTGCTGATTCTCAGGTGACCTTTCACTAGTGGAAATGCACCTACCTTGCCAAGCGGCCGGGCTCAGTGTAAGAGGCTCTGGATTGCACTGTGTGGTGCTGTTTTGCTCCCTGAAGGCTTTCAGGACCAATGGTGGAATGAAAATGGTGGTGCCATGTTCTCTAGCCCTGGTCATCTCTGTGATTGCTGCTCAGTACTTTTTAATATTTTTATCTCTTCCTCCAAATTCCATTTTTGTTCATGCATTGCTCTCCTGACTTTGGAAAGCATGTTCTTGAGAGTTATTTTCAATTGTCTATCAAGTAAATCATGTATCTATGTTTCCCTAAGATCTGTTTTGGATATTTAGATGTTCTTTGGTTTGGAACAAGTTTCTTCACTCTCTGAGTTGTTTGCTGCACATTACTGAAAACAGCTCGAAAGGAAACAGGATCTAGCTTCTTTTAACAACTGGATCAAAACACACCTATTGAAAATTTGCCACACACTGGAGAAGGTCAAAACTCTCCACTGCAGGAAGGAGAAAGTTTACAGAGGCTAGACGTGGGGGAAAGACCAGCCAAAACACAGCAGAAGAGTGCACACTCTGAAACACTTCGTGAAGCACCAGGCTCAAGACAATATAGAACTTCTTCCTAATACAGGTATTGCTCTTAGGAGCAGGAAATATAACAGGCTTTCCTAACACACATAAACAAAAAGAGTGACCTTATGACAAATTGACAAAATGGAGGAATGCACCCACCAAAAAGAACAGGAAGGTGTCACCACCAGGCATCTAATCAAAAGAGACATAAGTAATATGTCTGAACCAGAATTTAAAACAATAATCATAAGGTTACTACCTGGGCTTGAGAAAAGCATTAGAGACACTAGAGAATGCCTTACTACAGACATAAAAGAATTAAAATCTAATCAGGCCAAAGTAAAAATGCTGTACCTGTAATGCAAAACCAACTGGATGCCATGACAATGAGGGTGAATGAAGTAGAGGAACGAATCAGTGATAAGGAGGCTAAAATCATGGACAAGAATGAAGCTGAAAAGAAGAGGGAAAGAAAAGTATTGGATCACGAATGTAGATGTAGGGAACCCAACAACTCCTTAAAGCATAACATTTTTATCATGGGAGTCCCAACAGAAGAGAGGGAAAAGGGCCAGAAGGTTTATTTGAGCTACTTATAGCTCAAAACTTCCCTAATTGTGGAAAGGAAACAGTCATCCAAACCCAGGAAGCACAGAGAACTCCCAACAAATTCAACAAAAGCTGGCCAACACCAACACTTTTCACAGTAAAATTTGAAAAATACAGAGATAAGAATCCTGAAAGCAGCAAGGAAAAAGAAACCCCTAACCTACAAGGGGAGGCAGATCAGGTTCATGGTAGATTTCTCCACAGACACCTGGCAAGCCAAAGTTGACTGGCAGGATATATTCAACTTTCTGAATGAGAAACGTACACACCCAAGAATAATTTATCCAGCAAGGCTTTCATTAACAATAGGAGAGAAATATTTGCGAGACAAACAAAAACTGAAGAAATGCCTGACTGCTAGCCCAGCTCTGCAAGAAATATTCAAGGGCACCCTTTGAGTGGGAAAGAAAAACCAAAAGCAACAAACGCTGAGAATCAACAGAGCCAATCTCCAGAAACGGATACTTTAGAGGTAATACAATGGCACTGAATTATTGCTTTCAACAATTACTCCAAATGTAAATGGACTAAATGCTCTAATCAAATTATATAGGGTGTCTGAATGGATTAAAAAACCGAGACTTTTCAATATGGTGTGTACTATAAGCACATTTTAGACTGAATGGCACCTGCAGATGGAAAGTGGAGGGGTTACAGAATCATCAGTCATGCTAGGAAAAGCCGTCAGTTTTTCACTGTTTTGATGGTTAGGTATGGTGTTTTCATATAGCTCCTTTATTATTTTAAGGTATGTTCCCTCTAAACCTACTTTGCTGGGGGTTTTCTCTCATAAGGAGATGTTGTTCTTTTTCAAATGCTTTTTCTACATCTATTGAGATATTCATGTGTTTTTTATCTTCCCTGGTTAATGTGATGAATGATGTTGATTGGTTTGTGAATATTGAACCACCTTTTTATCCCTGGAATAAATCCAAGCTGATGGTGGTGAATGGAATTTTAAGTGTATTTTGGGATTCAAAAGATTTTTGCATCTATGTTCATCAGAGATATTGACCGGTAACTTTTATTTTGTAATGTCTATTTGGTTTTGGTGTCTGGGAAATGCTGGCTTAATATAATGCATTTGCAATCTTTCCTTCCACTTCTATTTATGAAATATTTGAGAATGATGGGAATTAACTCTTCTTTAATATTTGGTAGAGATCACATGTGAAGCCATATGGTCCTGGACTTTGGTTTGTTGGGAGTTTTTTGAGTACTGATTTGATTTCATTGCTAGTAATTTGCCTGTTCAAATTTTCTATTTCTTATTGATGAAGATTTGGAACGTTATGTTTCTAGGAATATCTCCAATTCTTCTACATTGTCCAATTTCTTCACTTATAAATTGTCATAATATTCTCTTATAATCATTGTATTTCTGTCAATTTTATTTCTTCTCTTTCATTTCTGATATTGTTTGAATCATCTCTATCTCACTCTCCCTTTTTTTGATGAGTCTGGCTAAATCTTTATAATTTTTAAATTTTTTTTCAAAGAATCAGGCCCTAGTTTTATTGATTTGTTTGGGGGGGGGTTGTTTGTGTTTTGTTTTGTTTATTGTCTCTGTGTCATTTTTTTCTGCTCTACTCTTTATTATTTCCTTCCTTCCAGTGGCTTTGGGCTTTGGTTGTTCTTTTCCTAGCTACTTTAGCTGGGAGGCTAGTTTTTTGAGGTTTTTTTTACTTCCTGGGGTATTTATTGTTATAATGTTTCATGATGATATGATTTTATCTTTCATTTTGCATATATTGAGCCTACATCCCAGAGATAAAGTCAAACTGATCATGAACTATAAACTTTTTTTTTTAATTATGTTAGTCACCATACAGTACATCATTAGATTTTGATGTACTGTTCCATGATTCATTGTTTGCGTATAACACCCGGTGTTCCTCGCAATATACGCCCTCCTTAAGAGCCATCACCAGGCTACCCCATCCCCTCTGCCCTCCCCTCTGAAATCCTCAGATTGTTTCCCAGAGTGCAGTGTCTCATGGTTCATCTTCCCCTCTGGTTTCCCCCCTTCATTTTCCCCTTCCTTCTCCTAATGTCCTCCATGCTATTCCTTATGTTCCACAGATAAGTGAAACCATATGATAATTGCCTTTCTCTCCCTGACTTATTTCGCTTACCATAGCCCCTCCAGTTCCACCAATGTTGACACAAATGTTGGGTATTCATTCTTTCCGATTCCTGAGTAATTATTCTATTGTATATCTGGCCACATCTTCTTTATCCACTCATCTGTTGAACGACATCTTGGCTCCTTCCATTTTGGCTATTGTGGACATTGCTGCTATGAACATTTGGGTGCATGTGCCCCTTCTTTTCTCTATATATCTATTTTGTAGGTAAATACCCAGTAGTGCAGTTCCTGGGTCAAAGGGTAGCTCTATTTTTATCTTTCCGAGGAGCCTCCATAATGTTTTCTAAAGTGGCTGTACCAACTTGCATTCCCACCAACACAAATCAGGTCTCAACCAATACCAACAGATTGAGATTATCCCCTGCATATTCTCACACCACAGTGCTTTGAAACTGGAACTGAAGCACGAGAAAAAATTTGGAAGGAATTCAAATAACTGGAAGCTAAAAGCCATCCTGCTTAAGACAGTTCGGGTCAACAAGGAAAGTAAGGAAGAACTTAATTCATGGAAAGCAATGAAAATGAAAACTCATCAGTCCAAAACCTATGGGATACTGCCAAGGTGGTCCTAAGGGGGAAATACATAGCCATCCAAGCCTCACTCAAAAACACAGAAAAATCCCTAATACACTTTAAAGAACTGGAGAAAGAACAACAAATAAAATCTAAACCAAGCAGAAGAAATGAACCTTTCGGTGTGCGGCTGAAGCCTATTATCTAGCATTTTTGAGAATTCATACATCCAAATTGGACAGGGGTAACAATATATGAACTTTTTATGGTAATATCCTTCTGTAATCCCAGTAATGCTGTTTATAAATGAAACTGGGAGTGTGCCTCCCTTTTCAATTTTTTGGAAGCCTTTGAGTAGGATTCACATTCATTCTTCTTTAAATGTTTGGTAAAATTCAACAGTAAAACTATCTCTTTCTTGTCTTTTCTTGCGTGTGATGTTCATGGTTACTGTTTCTATCTCCTTACCCTTAATTTGTCTTCATTTTTCATTTTTTTAATGTCACAATAAACTGTTTTCCTGCTTTTTTGGGAGATATAATTGACATAATAATTGTGTCAGTTTAAGATGTACAATGTGTTTGTTAGATAAACATATATCACAGAAATTTTACCACCACTGCAATAGCTAAGAGCTCCATCTTGTCATATAATGACCAATTACTTAGCTGTGGTGAAAATATTTAAGATGTCTTTTCTTGACAATTTTCAAATATATAATGCACTATTCCTTATAATCACTAGCCTTTGCATTCGATCCCCATAAGTTGTTAATCTTGTAACTGGAAGTTTGTGCCCTCTGATCAGAATCATTCCATTTTCACCACCTCTCAGCCTTTGGTAACTGTTATGCTATTGTTACTTGTCTAAGTTCAGTTTCTTTAGATTCCATATATAAATGATATCATAGAGTATTCATCTTTCTCTATCATATTACACTTAGCTTAATATCCTCATTTTAGTTAGTTTTAATAAATAAGACAATTTTCTTTTTTTATTATGGCTGAATAATATCCAGTCAGTCTCCTATCGAGAGATACTTAGATTGTCTCCATGTCTTGGCTAGTGTAAATGACACTGACTGGAACATGGGAAATATCTCTTTGACACCCTGTTTTTATTTGCTTCATATATATATATATACAGACAAGTGGCATTGTTGGGTCATAGGGCTGTTGTATTTTTAATTTTTTGAAGAGCCTCCATACTGTTTTCCACCATGACTGAATCAGTTTATATTCCCACCAATAATTATGTTTTCTTTTCTCCACAGGCCCCCTAACACTTTTATCTCTTATTTTTTGTTAATAGCCATTCTGAAAGGTATGATGTGATTTTTCTCATGTGATTTTGATTTGCATTTTCCTGATGATAGTGATTTTGAGCACTTTTCTTTTTTTTTTTTAAAGATTTTTATTTATTTCTTTGAGAGAGAGAATGAGATAGAGAGCACGAGAGGGGGAGGGTCAAAGAGAGAGGCAGACTCCATGCTGAGCAGGGAGCCCGACGCGGGACTCGATCCCGGGACTCCAGGATCATGACCTGAGCCGAAGGCAGTCGCTTAACCAACTGAGCCACCCAGGCGCCCGAGCCCTTTTCATACACCTGTTCACCATTTGGTTGTGTGTTCTTTCTTCTCCTAATGTCCTCCATGCTATTCCATATGTTC
>NC_058420.1:2457028-2457576 GCF_002201575.2 Neomonachus schauinslandi
TCTCTGAACCTGTTGGAACGTATCTCGCACTGCCATCTGGCGTCCCTGCCTCCAAAGGGGAAGCTGGCTCTTGCTCTCCCTGAGGATGCCCGGTGTGTGATGGGTCAGTCCCACCTGCGTAGGCTGCCGAGAGACGCGTCTTTGCCTCTCTGGCCCACTGGCCTGGGCATCTGTTTGGATCGTGCCTTCCGCTAGGAGAGCATTGGGATCCTTGGATGTGCAGAGTCAGCGTTGTCAGCAAACTGGCAAAGCTCTGTCACGTCAGGTTGGGGCTTCATGCGCTTGCTGTCCTTTACTCCCTTCCCACCTCTTTCTGGCGTTCCCGATTCATGCATGTCGGTGGTGGGCATCAGGCTTTCCCACAGACCTCTGAGGAGCCCTTCACTTCATTTCTTTGTGGCTCTGCCTCTCCATGTCCCACAGCATGACCTTGTGGGACCTGTCTGCAGGTCCACGGATGCTTTCAGATCCCCTGTTCACGTCCAGGAAGGGATGGTTCCTTTCCTGCTGTATGCTTGGCAATGTACAGAATTCAGCCTCCCTCCCTG
>NC_058420.1:2457586-2511557 GCF_002201575.2 Neomonachus schauinslandi
AGAATTCAGCCTCCCTCCCTGTCTCCGCCCTTCCTCGCTCCCTCCCTTTCTCCCTCCCCCTCCTCCCTGTTCCCATGCCTCCCTCCTCCTCTGCCCTCTTCTCTCCCTCGCACCGCCTCCCTCCCTCTGTCTACCCTCTCTCCTCCTCTCCTTCTCCGCGCCGCTCCCTCTCTTCCCCTATCCCTGGACAGCCCCCGCCCCCCAGTCTAATGGATCTCCAAGGATACACTGTTTTTGGTGCAGTATTTCTTCGGGACCTCCTTTAGTGACTTGGGCAAGTTTACAAGAGCTCCTTCGGTTTGGACTATAGCACTAAACCCACAGTCTGGGCTGTCTCAGGGACACTCTCAGAAATATGTGCTTCTTCCCCCCAGACGACCGTGCGTTTTTATCCTTGCAGGGTTCCTCATTTGCGTTGACAAGTAGAGTTTTAAACAGTGTCACGTGCTACCACCCAAAACAATGCACTTAACGCCACAGGGGGTTCCTCCTGTCTCTTTCCGGTCAAAATGGTGCCTTCCATCACGGGCGCCCCGTCGCATTTCTCTTACGTGTCCGTGAGGCCGGCAGACAGTTGAACGCCAACGCTCTCGGCCTTGCCATCCCGCCTGGGCCTTCCGGGCACCTCAGGTGGCGTGCATCGTACACGTTCACGTTTGCCTCCCTGGGGTACAGCGGCATGAGGTGTGGGACGGTCCCGTAGGACCTCGTGAGTACCGGAGAAAGGGCACGGTGTGCTGCCAATGCTCATTTTGCCATCCCCTCCCTGGCTGGTCCTGCACTCAGTGACAGACAGACCAAGGAAGAACTTGCAGCAGAGCTGAGGCACCCAAGACAGCAGAGCTGCCCAGCGGCCACAGCACCTCAGGAAGGCGTATAAAAGCAGGCTCCGTGGGCGCCTGGGTAGCTCAGTGGTTTGAGCGACTGCCTTCGGCTCAGCTCATGATCCTGGAGTCCCGGGATCGAGTCCCACATCAGGCTCTCTGCTCAGCAAGGAGTCCGCTTCTCCCTCTGACCCTCACCCCTCTCATGTGCTCTCTCTCTCTCTCATTCCCTCTCTCAAATAAAGAAATAAAATAATAATAAAAAAAATCAGGTTCCATGCACCATTATGCTGGAGCTCGGACATCCCTGGTACTTATGGTGAGGAGGGAAGGAAGACACAGAGAAAGGGAGTGCCAAAGTCCGACAAGGAGGGAGAAAGCAAAGATGAAGGGGCGGGCAGAGGAAAGTACGGTGGGAGCGAGTCGTAGCAGTGCCTTTGACGAAAGAACACACCCAGAGTTCCTCCTTAGGCTACATGCCCGGCCCATTAGCAAGGCACCGCGTCCCAATCCGGGACGTCACCGGTGCTGTGCTCAGTCGTTCTGTAAGCACGGCGGTGGCCTCGGACCTTGGCTCCTTGCCAATTTCAGGCCAGTTCTCTGGGTGCCGTTCCTCTCTTTTAAGGAGAGGCGGGTGGTTGTGGGGGGCGTCGTTGGGGAGGGGGCTGGTCCCTGCATCCCGGGTCCTGCTGGGTGGCTTCCTGACTGCGTCCCGCACGGGGCGGGGCAAGGGGGGAGAGCCATGCGCACAGCCATGTGGCAGTGGTTGGAGCACCAGCTGATGATGCAGGGCTTCCCCGCGGGGTGACTGAGAAGGGGACAGGGGAGGCTTCCTGGCGACGCACGGTCACCCTATTGAGCCGCTGGGTTGGAATTCCCCCCTGCCTGCACCGTGCTCCCAGTGGAAGTGATGAGAAGGTGAACACGAAGTGTGTGATAGCAGGGACCTCCCGGGAATGGCCTGGGAGGTGTCGGCGAAGAAAATGGCCAGCGTCCAAGCGCGGAGAGCACCCGCGAGGCGGCGCATGGGCGGGCTGAATGGCTGGCTCCGGTGGGATCGAGGTCGAGGGGCGGGTCCGGCGGCGGCCACGCCCAACTCCTTGCCAGTGGTTGGATCCGGGGGCCAGCCAGCGTCCTGTGCGTGGCTCTGAGCTGCCGAGCCGCCAACCCGCCAAGGCCGCTTGTGTGCCAGCCCACCCACCCCCTCGCGACCCTTGAGAAACTTGTGGTTCTCTGAAAGGGGCATTCTCAACAGACTTGTTTCTAAGCGTAAAGACATCGCCCCTACCCTACACTTGCACACATACATTGGAAAACGCTTTTCTCTTCTGGAAACAATGTGTAAGTGGAAAGTCACATTCTGCACAGTTGTTTCTCAGAAGGAAATATATGGCACATCCTCAGGCTTCCACACATAGATATTAGAAAGCTTTTCATTTGAAAAAACTTGTGTTTCTCAGAAGTTGCATTCTCCATGGACTTGTTTCTCCAAGACCGGTTCCTTGTACTTTGCCTCTCCTTCCTTACATATACTGGATATCACTTAGAACTGTGGAAAGAATGTGTTAGCTCTGACATTCTCCACAGACTTTTTTCTCAGAGGGAAGGGTATGGCACTCTCCTGATGCTTGAACACATATATGTTAGAAGGCGTCTCATGGGAAGAAACTTGTTGTTTACTGAAACAAATATTCTCCACAGACTTGGTTCGAAGAATCAGGGACATGGCCCCTTGCCAAACCACCACACATAGATTTGAAATTTTTTTTATCTTTGAATATGAAGATGGCAGTTAAGAGTCTATTCTCCATGGACCTTTCTTCATATATGTTTGAAAGCTTCTCGTTTGAAGAAACTTGTGTTTCTCAGATGTTGTGATCTCCACAGACTTGTTACTCCAAGACAAAGGCAAAATTGCACTTTGCCTATCCTTCACATATACTGGAAATCACTTAAAACTCTGAAAGC
Source organism: Neomonachus schauinslandi (assembly GCF_002201575.2). Taxonomy (NCBI): domain Eukaryota; kingdom Metazoa; phylum Chordata; class Mammalia; order Carnivora; family Phocidae; genus Neomonachus; species Neomonachus schauinslandi. The sequence goes on from NC_058420.1 coordinate 2,460,379, forward strand.
AAGATGTAAGCCCTAAGTGGTATTCTCTGCAGGCTTCTTTCTCTGAGGGAGGATATGGCACTATCTTGATGCTTGTACACATACATGCTGTAAGGCTTAACATGGGAAGAAATTTGTTGTGCACTGAAAGTTGTATTCTCCACAGACTTGTTTCCAAGCATCAGGGTCAAGGCCCCTTGCCTATACTTACACACATAGATTTGAAATTGGTTCTATCTTCAGATATGAAAATGGCAGTTAAGAGTTCCTTTCACCATGGTCTTTTTTTTCATAGTTTCAGTTTTGACAGTTTCCTCATGATTCCACACCTACATTGGAAAAGGTTTGTATCTTCTGGAAGCCAGAGGTTACTTGAACATTGTATTCTAAACAAACTGTTTTCAGTGAGGGAATGATAGGGCTCATTCCTGATGCCTCAACAAATACATGCTAAAAGGCTTCTTGTAGAGACATTTGTGTTGTTTTTTTCCCCGGTCTTGTTTCTAAGCTTAAGGACAACCCACCTTCCCTATACTTCCAAACATATATTGGAACTCACTATTCTCACCTGGACACAGGATGTTAGCGGAATGTGGCATACCCCAACATCTTGTTTCTCAGAGGGAAGAATATGGCATATCGTGATGATTGCACACTTATAAGCTACAAAGCTTTCATTTGAAAAACCACGATGTTTGCTGAAATTGCATTCTCTACAGAATTCTTTCACCAAGTGAAGGATATGGCAGCTTGAGATGCTGCATCCCATATATTTCTTAGAACGGATTTGGTTTGAGTGTCATGTTGTTCGCTGATACTTGCTATATTCACAGAATTCTTTCTCTGAGTGAAGGATATGGAACTATCCGTGTGCCTCTAGACAAACATGTTAGAAATCTTATCACTGGAAAAACTTCCTCATAAGGGAAAGTGCATTCACCAGAGTATGTAGTCACAGAAAGAAGTACAGGGCATGTTTGGGATGCTTCAACACATACGTGCTAGATGCTTCTTGCTTGAGAAACTTGTTGTTCTCTAATGCTCCATAGACTTGTTTCTAAGTGTAAGGACATTGCCCCTATCCTAGACTTCCACACATATATTGGAAATTGCTTTTCTCTTATGAAACAAGATGTTAGTGGAAAGTGGCATTCTGCACAGTCTTATTTCTCAGAAGGAAATATATGGCTTGTCCTGATGCTTCCACTCATTATGTTAGAAAGCTTCTCGTTTGAAGAAACTTGTGTTTCTCAGATATTGTATTCGCCATGGGCTTCTTTCTCCAAGACGGGGACGTTGCACTTTGCGTATCCTTCCACACAAATACTGGAAATCACTTAAAACTCTGGAGGCAAGATGTTAGCCCTAAATGGTATTCTCCACAGGTTTGTTTCTCCGAAAGAAGGATATGGCACTGTCTTGATGCTTGAAAACATACATGCTAGAAGGCTTCTCACAGGAAGAAATTTGTTGTTCACTGAAGTTATATTCTCCACACATTTGTTTCTAAGAATCAGGGTCATGGGCCCTTGCCTATACTTCCACACATAGATTTGAAATTGGTTCTATCTTCTGATATAAAGATGGCAGCTAAGAGTTCCATTTTCCATGGACTTGTTTTTCAGAGTTTCTGTTATGGCAATTTCCTCATGATTCCACACCTGCATTGGAAAAGGCTTGTATCTTCTGGAAGAAAGAGGTTACTTGAATGTTGTATTCTAAACAAACTGCTTTCACTGAGGGAAGAATAGGGCCATTTGCTGATGCTTTCAAACATACATATTAGAAGGCTTCTCACTAGAGCCACTTGTGGTGCTCTGAAATACGCACTTCCACAGAATTGTTTCTAGGTGTAATGACAACCACCTTCTATATACTTCCACACATATATTAGAAATTGCTTTTCTCTTATGGAAACAAGATGTTAGTGGAAAGTAGCAGTCTCCTCAGTATTGTTTCTCAGAGGGAAGAATATGGCACTATTGTGATATTTCCACACATATAGGCTAGGAAGCTTCTTGCTTGAAGGCATGATATTCCTGAAATTGCTTTCTCTACAGAATTCTTTATCCAAACGGAGGATACAGCACTTACCTATTGCTCCAACACATATATCTGTTAGAAGGGATTTGAAGTGTCGTGTTGTTTGCTGAAACTTCCTTTATTCACAGACTTCTTTCTCTGAATGAAGGATATGGCACATTCCACATGCCTCTAGACAAACAATCTAGAAAGCTTCTCATGGAACAAACTTCCTCTCAGGTAAAATTCGCATTACCCAGTGAGTGTATTCAGAGAGGGCATGTTTCAGATGCTTCAACACATACATGGTAGAATGTTTCTCCCTTGTGAAACTTGTAGTTCTCTGAATGGTGCATTCTCCACCAACTTCTTTCTGAGCATAAAGACAATGCTCCTTCCCAAGACTTCCACATATATTGGAAATCACTTTTCTCTTCTGGCAACAACATTAGTGGAAAGTGGCATTCTCCACAGTCTTATTTCTCACAGGAAAGGATATGGCATTATACTGATACTTCTAACAAATAAAGGCCAGAAAGCTTCTCGCTTGAGGAAACTAAGTGTTCACAGAAGGTTACAGTCTCCGTGGACTGGTTCTCTGTGACAGGGACATGCCACCTGTCCTCTCTCCTTTCACTCATATACTGGAAATCGCTTTGATCTCTGGATGTTACTGGTAAGTGGCATTCTCTACAGTATTGTTTCTCAGAGGAAAGGATATGGAACTCTCCTGATGCTTCCACACGTATGTGCTAAAAAGCTTCTTTTTGGAAGATACTTTTGTGGGCAGAAAGTTTCTCACTCCACGTGCTTGTTTCTCCTGGATGGGACATGGTACCTTGCCTCTTCTTCCATACCTATATTGGAAATCATTTTTCTCTTCTGGAAATCAGATGTACTGAAACGTGCCATTCTCCACAGTCTTCTTTCTACCAGAGAGGGATATGGCACCCTCCTGACACTGCAACATATTCAAGCTAGAAGGCTACTCCCTTGAAGAACAACATTTTTTGCTGAAAGCTGCATTCTCCACAGAATTCTTTCCCTGAGCGACGGATATGGCACTTTCCTGGAGCTTCAACACATATAGGCTAAACGGGTATATGCTTAAAAGATCATGTTGTTCACTGAAACTTGCTTTATGCACAGACTACTTTCACTGAGGAAGGGATTTGGCACATTCCTTACCCTTCAACACAAACATGCAAGAAGGCTTCTCACCAGAAGAAACTTGTGGGTCGCTGAGATTTATATTCTCCACAGACTTGTTTCTAAGCATCAGGGTCATGTCCCCTTGCCTATACGTGTACACATAGATTTAAACTTGTTTGTATCTTCTCATATCAAGATGGCAATTAAGAGTTCCATTATCCACAGTTTTGTTTTTCAGAGTTTTAATTATGGCAGTTTCCTCATGATTCCACACCTGCATTGGAAAAGGCTTCTATCTTCTGGAAGCAGGAGGTTACTTGAACGTTGTTTTCTCCACACACTGTTTTCAATGAGGGAAGGATAGGGCACATTCCTGATGCTTCCACACATACTTGCTAGTAGGTTTCCTGCTTGAGAAACCTGTGTTTCTCTGAAAAGTGCATTCTCCACAGATCTGTTTCTAGGCATATGGAGGGTCGCATTCTGCACAGTCTTGTTTTTATGAAGGAAATATATGGCACATTCGCATGTTCCACACAGATGTTACAAGTTTCCTTTTTGTAGAAACTTGTTTTTCTCGGCAGTTGTATTCTCCACGGACTCGTTTCTCCAAGATGGGGATATTGAACCTTGCTTATCCTTCCACACATACACTGGAAAACTTTTTGAACTCTGGAAACAAGATGTTAGCTATAAGTTGCATTTTCCACAGGCTTGTTTCTCAGAGGGAAGCATATGGCACTATCCTGATGCTTGAACACATACATGCTAGAAGGCTTCTCATGGGAAGAATCTTGTTCATTGAAAAGTATATTCTTCACAGACTTGTTTCAATGCACCAGGCACATGGCCCATTGCCTATACTTACACACATAGATTTGAAATTGGTTGTATATTTTGATATGAAGATGGTAGTTAAGAATCCATTCCCTAAGGAATTAATTTTCAGAGTTTATGTAAGGTAGTTTCCTCAGATCCCTCACCTGCATTGGAAAAGTCTTGTATTTTAGGAAGGAAGAGCTTACTTGAGATAGGAGGGAGGAAAAAATGGCGGAGGAGTAGGGGACCATATTCCAGCTGGTCCCTGGAATTGAGTTGGATGTCTAACAGACCACTCTGAAAACCCATTAAAGATACATCTGGATCTCTACAAACAGAATATCACAGGCAGTTTTTTCTGAGGTATGAAGCAGGGAGCCGTGATTTTGTGGACAGATGTAGGAGGATAAAAGGCAGCAGGAGGGAGCCTGGCCATGGGGATCCTCCACCGCCAGTGAGCGATAGCCTCCTGCACTGGGGACGTGGCAGAGATCACAGACCTTTAGCATTGGGGGAAGGACTTTAGGGCATCCCTGGGAACTGAAACCCAGAGCAGAAAGGCCAGGCTTCCAAACTGGGGGTGGTTGGAGGATTTAGAAGCACAAAGGGCAGAGACATTCAGAGAACCAAAAATTTTCAAACTAGAAGCATTCTAGCATGTATGTGTTGAAGCATCTGAAACATGCCCTATCCTTCCGTCAGTGAAAACAGTTTCTGGGGAATGCAACTTTCCCTTAAGAGGAAGTTTGTTTCAGTGAAAAGCTTTCTAGCATGTTTGTCTAGAGGTACGGGGAACTTGCCATATCATTCGCTCAGAGAAAGAAGTCTATGAATAAAGCAAGTTTCAGTGAAGAACACGACACTTCAAACCAAATCCCTTCTAACGATATTATGTGTTGTAGCATTAGGAAAGTGTCATATCCTTCCTTTGGAGATAGAATTCTGTGGAGAGTGCAATTTCAGCAATAACGTGCTTTTTCAAGCAAGAGCTTCCTAGCCTATATGTGTGGAAGCGTCATGATAGTGACAAATTCTTCCTTCTGTGAAACAAGACTGTGCAGAATGCCTTTTCCACTAACACCTTGTTTCCAGGAGAAAAATGATTTCTAATATATGTGTTGAAGTGTAGGGAAGGTGGATTGTCCTTACACTTAGAAACAAGACTGTGGAGAGTGCAACTTTCAGAGCACCAAAATTGTCTCTAGCAATAATCCTTCTAGCATGTATGTGTCGAAGCATCAGAAACATGTGCTATCCTTCCCTCAGTGAAAACAGTCTGTTTAGAATACAAGCTCATTCCAATGCAGGTGTGAAATCATGAGGAAACTGCCATAAGTAAAACTGAAAAACAAGACCGTGGAGAATGGAAATCCTAATTGCCATCTGGATATCAGATGATGAGACCAATTTCAAATCTATGTTTGGGAGTATAGGCAAGAGACCATGACCCTGCGGCTTAGAAACAAGTGTGTGGAGAATATTGCTTTCAGTGAACAACAAGTTTTTTCCTGGGAGAAGCCTTGTAATATGTATGTGTTGAAGCGTTGGGAATGGGCCATATTCTACCCTTGGTGAAAAGTCTGTGCATTAAGCAAGTTTCAGCATACAACATGATTCTACAAGTATATACCCTTCTAGCCTATATGTGTTGAAGCAACAGAAAAGTGCCATAACCATCACTGGGAGAAAGAATTTTGTGGAGAAAGCAATTTCAGGAACATCGGGGTTTTTCAAGCAGGAAGCTTCCTAATCTATATGTGTGGAAGCATCATGATAGTGCCATATTCTTACCTCTGAGAAACAAGACTGTGGAGAATGCCACTGTTCACTAATATCTTGTTTCCAGAAAAGAAAAATGATGTCTAACATATGTGTGGAAGTATACGGAAGGTGGGCTGTCCTTATGCTTAGAAACAAAACTGTGGAGATGCACCTTTCAGAGCAACACAAGTTTCTCTAGCGAGAAGCCTTCTATCCTGTATGTGTTGAAGCATCAGGAATGTGCCCTACACTTCCCTCAGTGAAATTCATGTTTAGAATGCAACGTTCAGGAAGCAAGAGGTTACTTGATACAAGCATTTTCCAATGCAGGTGTGTAATCATGAGGAAAGTGCCATAAATGAAACTCTGAAAAGCAAGACCATGGATAATGGACTCTTAACTGCCATCTTGATGTCAGATGATGAAACCAATTTCAAATCTATGTGTGTAAGTATAGGCAAGGGCCCATGACCCTCATGCTTAAAAACAAGTCTGTGGAGAATATATCTTTCAGCTAACAAGTTTCTTCCCGTGAGAAATCTTCTAGCATGTATGTGTTGAAGCGTAAGGAATGTGCCATATACATCCCTCAGTTAAAAAAGTCTGTGCATAAAGCAGGTTTCAGTGAACACCATGGTTTTTCATGCATATACCCTTCTATCATATATGTGTTGAAGCATCAGGAAACTGCTGTATCCGTTGCTCGGGGAATGAATTCTGTGTAGAATTCAACTTTCAGCAAACAATGGGGATCTTCAAGGGAGTAGCCTTCTAGCTTGTATGTGTTGCAGATCAGGAAGTTGCCATACACTTCCCTCATAGAAAAAAAAATTTGAAGAATGCCACGTTCCAGTAACATCAGGTTTCCAAAGGAGAAAAGTGAATTCCAATATATATATGTGGATGAAGATGCAAGATACCATGTCCCTGTCCAAGGGAAACAAGCCCTTGGAGAGTGCAAATTTCCCCTAACATCTAGTTTTTTCAAGTGAGAAGATTCCTAGCCTATGTTTGTAAAAAGTATCGGGATAATGCCATATCATTCCCTCTCAGAATCAAGATTGTGCAGAATGCCACTTTTAACTAACATCTTGTTTCCAGAAGACCAAAGGGATTCCTAATATATGTGTGGAAGTCTAGTGTAGGGGTGATGTCCTTAGGATTAGAAACAAGTCTGTGGAGCTTGAACCTTTCAGAGAACCACAAGTGAAAAACATTCTAGCATATATGTGTTGAATCATCTAAAACATTCCCTATCATTCCCTCTGTGAATACAGTCTCTAGGGAATGCAACTTTCTCAGAAGAGGAAGTTTGTTCCAGTGAGAAGTGTTCTAGCATGGTTTTTTAGATGCACATAGAAAGTGCCATATCCTTCAATCAAAGAATGAAGTCTGTGAATAAAGCAAGTTTCAGCAAAGGACAGGACACATCAAACCTAATCCCTTCTGACAGATATATGTGTTGTAGCATAAGAAAGTGTTGTGTCCTTTGCTTGTAGAAAGAATTCTGTGGGAATGCAATTTCAGCAACAATGTGGGTTTTCAAATGAGAAACTCTTAGCCTATATGTGTGGAAGCATCACGATAGTGCCAAAGTCCTCCCTCTGAGAGACAAGACTGAGGAGAATGCCACTGTCCACTGACATCTTGTTTTCAGAAGTAAAAAGCGATTTCTAATATATGTGTGGAAGTATAAGGAAGGTGGGTTGTCCTTAAGCTTAGAAAAAAGAGTGTGGAGAGTGCACATTCAGAGCACCACAAGTGTCTCTAGAGAGATGCCTTCTATCATGTATGTGTGGAAGCATAGGAAGTGCCCTCTATTTCCCTCAGTGAAAAAAGCCTGTTTAGAATAAAATGTTCAAGTAACCTCTTGCTTCCAGAACATACAAGCCTTTTCCATTGCAGTTCAGGAATCATGAGGAAACTGCTATAATAAAAACTCTGAAAAACACAACTGTGGTGACTAGAACTCTTAACTGCCATCTTGATATCAGAAGATGGAACCAATTTCAAATCCATGTGTGGAAGTATAGGCAAGGGGCCATGACACTGACACTTAGAGACAAATCTTTGAAGAATATAACTATCAGCGAACAAGTTTCTCCCTGGGAAGCCTCCCAGCATGTATGGGTTGAAGCGTCAGGAATGTGCCATATCCTTACCTCGGTGAAAGAAGTCTGTGCATAAAGCAAGTTTCAGTGAACAACGTGATTGTTCAAGCATATACCCATCTAGCCCATATGTGTTGAAGCAGCAGGAAAGTGACATATCCATTGCTCAGAGAAAGAATTCTGTGGAAAATGCAACTTCCAGCAAACAGCGTGGTTCTTCAAGGGAGTAGCCTTCTACCTTATACGTGTTGTAGATCAGGAAGGTGCTATATCCTTGGCTGGTAGAAACAAGACTGTGGAGAATGCCACATTCCAGTAATATCTGGTTTACAGAATAGAAAAGCGATTTCCAATAAGTGTGTGGAAGTCTAGAGATAGGGCAATGTCCTTATGATTAGAAACAAGTCTCAGGATCACCCTTCAGTGACTACAAATTACTCAAACAAAAAGTGTTCTAGCAAGTATGTGGTGAAGCATCCCGACCATGTCCAATCCTTTCCTCTGTAAATAAAGTCTCTGGGGGTTGCAACTTTACCTTAAGAGTAAGGTTGTTCCAGTGAGAAGCTTCTAGCATGTAAAGTGACATATACTTAGCTGAAGGAAAGAAGTCTGTGAATAAAGCAAGGTTTAGCGAAGAACATGACACTTCAAACCAAATCCCTTCTAAGAAATATATGTGTTGTAGCTTTAGAAAAGTGCTATATACTTCACTTGGAGAAAGAATTCTGCATAGGATGGAATTTCACCAACATTGTGGGTTTTCAAATGAGAAGCTTCCTTGCCGATATGTGTAGAAGCATCACGATAGTGCCATATCCATCCCTCTGAAAACCAAAAGGTGGAAAATGCCACTTTCCATTAAAATCTTGTTTTCAGAAGAGAAAAGCGATTTACCATACATGTGTGGAAGTATAGGGAAGGGGGGTTGCCCTTATGCTTAAAAAGAAACTGTGGAGAGTTCACCTTTCAGAGCCCCACAAGTGTCTCTAGCGAGAAATCTTCTAGCATGTATGTGTGGAAGCATCATTAAAGGGCACTATCCTTCCTTCAATGAAAACAATATGTTTAGAATACAGCGTTCAAGTAACCTCTTGATTCCAGATGATTCAAGCCTTTTCCAATGCAGGTGTGTAATCAAGAGTAAACTGCTGTAACTAAAACTCTGAAAAACAAGATCATGGAGAATGGAACTCTTTTCTTTTCTTTTCTTTTTAAATTTTATAATGTTAGTCAGCATCATTAGTTTTTGATGAGGTGATCAACAGTCCATTGTTTTCATATATCACCCAGTGCTCCATGCAGTACATTCCCTCCTTAATATCCATCACCAGGCTAATCAATACCCCCTCCCCCCTCCCCTCAAAAACCCTGTTTGTTTCTCAGGGTCCATAGTCTCTCATGGTTCATCTCTCCCTCCACTTCCCCACCAGTCATTTTTCACTTCCTTCTCCTAATGTCCTCCATGCTATTCTTTATCTTCCACAAATAGGTGAAACCATATGAAAATTAACTTTCTCTGCTTGACTTATTTCACTTAGAATAATCTCCTCCAGTCCCATCCATGTGATGTAAAAGTTGGGAATTCATCCTTTCTGATGGCTGAGTAATATTCCATTGTATATATGGAACACATCTTCTTTATCTATTCATCAATTGAAGGGCATCTTGGCTCTTTACACAGTTTGAATATTGCGGACATTGCTGCTATGAACATTGGGGTGCATATGGCCCTTCTTTTCGCTACATCTGTGTCTTTGGGGTAAATACCCAGGAGTGCAATTGCTGGGTCATAGGGTAGCTCTATTTTTAAATTTTTGAGGCACCTCCACACTGTTTTCCAAAGTGGCTGTACCAAATTGCATTCCCACCAACAGTGTAAGAGGGTTCCCCTTTCTCCACAACCTCTCCAACATTTGTTGTTTTTTGCCATGTCAATTTTTGCCATTGTAACTGGTGTAAGGTGGTATCTCAGTGTGGTTTTGATTTGAATTTCCCTGATGGCTAATGATGATGAACATTTTTGCCTGTGTCTGTTAGCCATTGGTATGTCTCCTTCAGAGCAGTGTCTTTTTGTATCTTCTGCCACTTTTTGACTTGATTATTTGTTTTTTGGGTGTTGAGTTTGAGAAGTTCTTTATAGATCTTGGATACCAGCCCTTTATCTATAGTGTCATTTGCAAATATCTTCTCCCATTCTGTGGGTTGCCTCTTTATTTTGTTGACTGTTTCTTTTGCTGTGCAGAAGCTTTTTATCTTGATGAAGCAAAAATTCATTTTTGCTTTTGTTTCACTAGCTTTTGGAGATGTATCTTGAAAGAAGTTGCTGTGGCCGATGTCAAAGAGGTTACTGCCTATGTTCTCCTCTAGGATTTTGATGGATTCCTGTCTCACATTGAGGTCTTTCATCCAATTAGAGTTTATTTTTGTGTATGGTGTTAGAGAATGGTTGAGTTCCATTCTTCTGCATGTGGCTGTCCAATTTTTGCAGCACCATTTATTGAACAGACTTTTTTTCATTGCATGTTTTTTCCTGCTTTGTCAAAGAGTATTTGACCATGGAGTTGAGCGTCCATATCAGGGTTGTCTATTCTCTTCCATTGGTCTGTCTGTCTGTTTTTGTGCCAGTACCATGCTGTCTTGGTGATCACAGCTTTGTAATAGAGCTTGAAATTGGGCTTTGTTTTTCTTTTTCAACACTTCCTTGGAGATTCGGGGTCTTTTCTGATTCCATACAAATTTTAGGATTGTGGGTTCCAGCACTTTGTAAAATGTCATTGGAATTTTTATCGGGATGGCATTGAAAGTAGAGATTGCTATGGGTAGCATAAACATTTTAACAATGTTTATTCTTCCAATCCATGAGCATGGAATGTTTTTCCATCTTTGTGCGTCTTCTTCAATTTCTTTCATGAGTGTTCTGTAGTTCCTAGAGTATACATCCTTTACCACTTTGGTTAGGTTTATTCCAAGGTATCTTATACTTTTTGGTGCTATTTTAAATGGAATCGTTTCTCTAATTTCTCTTTCTACAGTTGCGTTGTTAGTGCATAAGAAAGCCACTGATTTCTGTGCATTGATTTTGTATCCTGCCACATTACTGAATTGCTGGATGAGTTCTAGTAATTTGGGGGTGGAGTCTTATGGGTTTTCCATACAAAGTATCATGTCGTCTGCGAAAAGAGAGAGATTAACTTCTTCTTTGCCAATTTGTATACCTTTTATTTCTTTTTGTCATCTAATTGCTGTTGCTAGGATTTCTAGTACTATGTTGAACAACAATGGTGAGAGTGGGCACCCTTGACGTGTTCCTGTTCTTAAGGGAGAGGCTCTCAGCCTTTCCCCATTGAGGATGATATTTGCTGCGGGTTTTTCATAGATGGATTTTATGAACTTGAGGAATGTTCCCTCTATCCCTGTACTCTGAAGAGTTTTAATCAGGAAAGGATGTTGTATTTTGTCAAATGCTTTTTCTGCATCAGTTGAGAGGACCATATGATTCTTTCTCCCTCCTCTTATTAATGTGTTCTATCATATTGACTGATTTGCGAATGTTGAACCACACTTGCATCCCGGGGATAAATCCCACTTGGTCGTGGTGGATGAACCTTTTAATGTATTGTTGGATCCTATTAGTTAGGTTTTTTTGTTGAGAATTTTTGAATCCATATTCATCAGGGATATTGGTCTGAAATTCTCCTTTTTCATGGGATCTTTGCCTGGTTTGGGGATTAAGGTAATGCTGGCCTCAGAGAATGAGTTTGGATGTTTTCCTTCTGTCTATATGTTTTGACACAACTTCAGGAGAATAGGTATTATTTCTTCTTTGAATGTTTGGTAGAATTCCCCAGGGAATCCACCAGGCCCTGGAATCTTGTTTTTTGGGAGGTTTTTGATCACTGTTTTAATCTCGTTACTGGTTATTGGCCCATTCGAGTTGCCAATTGTTCCTGTTTCACTCTTGGCAGCTTATAGGTTTCCATGAAGTCCTCCATTTCATCCAGATTGCTCAGTTTATTGGCATATACTTGTTTACAAGAATTTCTAATAATTGTTTCTATTTCCTTGGTCTAAGTCATTATCTCTCCTCTCTCATTCATAATTTTATTAACTTGAGTCCTTTCTCTTTTCTTTTGGATATGTCTGGCCACTGGTTTGTCGATCTTATTCTTTCAAAGAACCAGCTTCTAGTTTCGTTGATCTGATCTACTGTGTTTCTGGTTTCTAATTCATTGATTTCTGCTCTAATTTAATTATTTCTCTTCTAATGCATGGCTTAGGCATCATTTGTTGCTTTTTCTCTAGTTCTTTAAGGTGTAGAGTTAGTTGGTGAATTCAGGATTTTTCTTTTTTTTTTTGAGTGAGGCTTGGATGGCTATGTAGTTCCCCCTTAGGACTGCCTTTGCGGTATCCCATAGGTTTTGGACTGACGTGTTTTCATACTCATTGATTTCCATGAATTGTTTTAGTTCTTCTTTGATTTCCTGGTTGACCCAAACATTCTTGCACAGGGTGGTCTTTAGCTTCCAAGTGTTTGAATTTCTGCCATATTTTTTCCTGCTTTAAAGCACTGTGGTCTGAGAATATGCAGGGAATAATCTCAATCTTTTGGTATCGGTTGAGACCTAATTGGTGACCCAGTATGTGGTCTATTCTGGAGAAATTTCCATGCATGCTCTAGAAGAAAGAGTGTTCTGTTGTTTTAGGGTGGAATGTTCTGTAAATATCTATGAGGTCCATCTGGTGCAGTGTGTCATTCAAAGCTCTTGTTTCTTTGTTGATTCTCTGCTTAGATGATCTGTCCATTGCTGAGAACGGAGTATTGAGGTCTCCTACAATTAACGTATTGTTATCAATATGACTCTTTATTTTGGTTAACAGTTGGCTTATATAGATGGTTGCTCCCATGTTGGGGGCATAGATATTTACAATTATTAGATCTTGTTGAATAGACCTTTTAAGAATGATATAGTGTCCTACTGTGTCTCTACAGACAAGTTTAAAATCTAATTTGTCTTGTATAAGAATTGCTACTCCAGCTCTCTTTTGAAGTCAGCTGGCATGGAAGATGGATCTCCATCCCTTCACTTTCAGTGTGGTTGTATATTTAGGTTCAAAATGAGTCTCTTGTAGACAGCATATGGATGGGTCCTGTCTTTTTATCCAATCCAGAACCCTGTGCTGTTTTATGGGAGCATTTGGGCCATTCACATTGAGAATGATTACTGGAAGATATGAGTTGTCATCATGTTGCCTGTGAAGACCATTGTTTTTATAGACTGTAAATTTCTGTTGTACATCACACTTAGGGTCTTTCCCCTTTTATAGAAACCCCCTTAATATTTCTTGCAGGGTTGGCTTAGTGGTCACATATTCTTTCAGTTTCCTGCGGTCATGGAAGCTCTGCATCTCTCCATCCATTCTAAATGACAGTCTTGCCAGATAAAGTAATCTTAGCTGCATGTTCTTCTCATTTAGTACCCTGAATATGTCTTGCCAAGCTTTTCTGGCTTGCCAGGTCTCTGTGGATAGGTCTGACGTTATTCTGATGTTCCTCCCTCTGTACCTAAGGAATCTCTTCCCCCTAATGCCCTTAAGATGATTTCCTTTGTTCTAAGATTTGCAAGTTTTACTATTACATACTAGAGTGTTGGGTGTTTTCCTTGATCTTCGGAGGGGTCCTCTCTACCTCTAAGACGCGAATGTTTGTTTCATTCCCCAAATTAGGGAAGTTCTCAGTTACTATTTGCTCAAATACATCTTCTAGTCCTCTCTCTCTCCACTCCCTCCAGGATTCCAAATATTCTGACATTGGAATGCTTCATGGTTTCACTTATTTCTCTGATTCTATTTTCATGGATTCTGAGTTTTTCCCTGGCCTCCTTTTTTCCCTTTTTATCTGTTATATTGTCTTCCAGGTCACTTACTCATTCTTCTGCCTCACTTACCCTAGCTGTTAGATTATCTAGATTGGATTGGATCTCATTGATAGCATTTTTCAGTTCTGCCAATTCAGCTTTCATTTATGCCCTTAGAGACTCTATGTTGCCATTAATTGATTTCTCCATTCTAGCCATTGTCTGCACAATTGCTGGCCTGAATTCCATCTCCGACATCTTGATTATATCTGTATCCATTTGTAAATATGCAGCATAAGTCATGATCTCTGAGTCTTTTTTATTTCGGGGGTTCCTCCTCCTATTCAATCTGTTGATGGGTGTTTGAGGGAATGTATAGAGTCCAAATTATTGACCAGAACCGAAGCAAGATGCACCTGTTTTCTTGGGACCTTAGGGTTGCTGGCCTCTTGTTTTCCCAGGCTGTCTTCTGGGGGAGGGGTCTGCCACACTGTTACTCAGTCAACCCTGTTTGTGCGGAGTTGCCCTGCTCCCCTGTGGTGGTGGATGGGCTCAGCGGGCATCAGTTTTGAGGGCTTTTGTTCTCTGGTGGCTTTCCCTGGTGGCTTTCAGCATCTCTTCTTTGAGTCAGAGGAGAAGAGACTGTTTCCAACCCTCTGCCTCAGAACAGAGAGCCACAGTCTGTTCTTCAGTGAACTCTCCTGGCCACACTTCTCCATTTCTGTCCGTGCTGCTATAAACTGCAGCGTCCTGCATTGTGTGCCCCTCTGCAGTGCCCATAGTCCTGCCTCCAGGTCGGGGCAGGTCTCTGCCCTTTGTGCTTCTAAAACCACCAGCTGCTCCCAGTTCACCCGCGCGATCCTGCCAATCTGGGTTACTGCCCCGGCGGCTGCCCTAAAGTCCTTTCCCCACTGCTACTGGTCTGCGAGTCTGTGCCCGATCACAGCACGTGAGGCTGTCACTCACCAGCGGTGTAGGTTCCCCATGGCCAGGCACCCTCCCACTGCCGTTTATCTCCAATATCTGCCCGCGGAATCAGGGCTCCCCGCTTTGTACCTCAAAACCAACCGCCTGTGATATTCTGCTTGTAGACATCCAGATCTTCTTACAGCTCAGGCTGGTTTCATGTGTGCTCAGAGTGGTCTGGTAGATATCCAGCTCAATTCCAGGGACCAGTTGAAATAGGGTCCCCTACCCCTCTGCCATCTTTACTTCTCTCTATGATCTGAGACTGGAACTCTTAACTGTCATCTTGATATCTGAAGATAGAACCAATTTGAATCTATGTGTGTAAGTATATGCTCGGGACCATGAACCTGATACTTAGAAACAAGTCTGTGGAGGATACAACTTTCAGGAAACAACGAACTTCTTTCTGTGAGAATCCATCTAGCATATATGTGTTAAAGCAGCAGGATAGTGCCATATCCTTCCCTCTGAGAAACAAGCCTGTTGAGCATGCCACTTACAGATAACATCTTATTTCCAGGGATCAAACGATTTCCATGGTATGGGTGGAAGGAGAGGCCAGGTATAATGTCCCTATATTGGATTAACAAGTCTGTAGCAGCATAACTTCCAGGAAGCACATATTCTCTCAAATGAGAAGCTTTCTAGCATATATGTATGGAAGCCTCAGGATGTGTCATATATTTCCTTCTGAGAAACAAGATTGTGCCAAATGTGACTTTCCACTAACATTTGTTTCCAGGAGAGAAATGTGATTTCCAATATTTGTGTGGGAGTCTAGTGTAGCGGCGATGTTCTTACACATAGAAACTAGTCTGGGGAGCATGCACTATTCAGAGAACCATAAGTTTCTCAAGCGAGAAGCATTCTAGTATGTATGTGATGAAGCAATTTCAAATCTATGTGTGGAAGTATAGGCAAGGGGCCATGACCCTGATGCTTAAACACAAGTCTGTGGAGAATATAACTTTCAGCAAACAACAAATTTCTCCCCGTGAGAAGTCTTCTAGCATATATGTGTTCAAGCGTCAGGCTAGTGCCATATCATTCCCTCTGAGTAACAAGCCTGTCAGGAATGTCCTTAGAGCTGGGCGCCTGGGTGGCTCAGTTGGTTAAGCGACTGCCTTCGGCTCAGGTCATGATCCTGCAGTCCCTGGATCGAGTCTCGCATTGGGCTCCCTGCTTGGCAGAGAGTCTGCTTCTCCCTCTCCCGCTCCCCCCTCTTGTGCTCTCTCTCTCTCACTCTCTCTCTCAAATAAATAAATAAATAAAATCTTAAAAAAAAAAAAGAATGTCCTTAGAGCTAACGTCTTGTTTCCAGAGTTCTATGCGATTTTCAGTATATATATAGAAGGATAGGCAAGGTGCAATGTCCCCGTATGGGAGTAACAAGTCTGTGGAAACACCACATCTGAGAAAAACAATTTGCCTCAAACGAGAAGATTTCTAACATATATGTAGGGAAGCCTCAGGCTGTGCCTTATGTTTCCTTCTGAGATACAAGACTGTGCAGAGTGAGACTTTCGACAAACATCTTGTTTCCAGAATAGAAAAGAAATTTCCAATATATGTGTGCAAGGCGAGTGTAGGGACGATGTCTTTACACTTAGAAACAAGTCTGTGGAGCATGCACCTTTCAGAGAACCACAAGTTTCTCAAGCCAGAAGCATCCTAGCATGTATGTGTTGAAGCATCCAAAACATGCCCTGTCCTACCTCTGTGAATAAAGTTTCCGGTGAATGCAACTTTCCCCTAAGAGGAAGTTTGTAACAGTGAGAAGTTTCTAGTATGTTTGTCTAGAGGCACGGGGGAAGTGCCATGTCCTTCGCACAGAGAAAGCATTCTGTGAATAAAGGAAGTTTCAGCAAAGAACACGACATTTCAAACCAAATCCCTTCTAGCAGATATATATGTTGTAGCATTAGGAAAGTGCCATATCCTTCACTTGGAAAAAAAATTCTGTGGAGAATGCAATTTCATCAACATCGTGGTTTTTCAAGCAGAAGTTTCCTAGCCTATAAGTGTGGAAGCATCATGATACTGCCATATTCTTCCCTCTGAGTAACAAGACTGTGGAGATGGACACTTTCCACTAACATCTTGTTTCCAGACAAGAAAAGTGATTTCAAATATATGTGTGGAAGTACTGGGATGGTGGGCTGTCCTTACCCTTAGAAACAATTCTGTGGATGATGTACCTTTCAGAGCACCACAAGTGTCTCTAGTGAGAAATTTTTAGCATGTATGTGTGGAAGGATCAGGAAAATGCCCTATCCATCCTTCAGTGAAAACAGTCTATTGAGAATACAATGTTCAAGAAATGTCTGGCTTCCAGAAGATACAGGCCTTTTCCAATACAGGTGTGGAATCATGAGGAAACTGCCTTACTTAAACTTTGTAAAAGAAATCTGTAGGGAATGGACTCTTAACTACCATCTTGATATCAGAAAATAGAACTAATTTCAAATCTATGTGTGGAAGTATTGGCAAGCGGCCATGTCCCTAATGCTTCAAAACAAGTTTGTGGAGAATATACTTCATCAGACAACAAATTCTTCCCATGAGAAGCCTTCTAGAATGTATGCGTTCAAGCATCGGAAGAGTGACATAGCATACCCTCTGAGAAACAAGCATTTGGAGAATGCCACTTAGAGCTAACATCTTGGTCCAGAGTCTAAGCTATTTCCAGTATATGTGTGGAAGGATAAGAAAAGTGTCATGTCCCCGTCTTGGAGAAACCAATCCATGGAGAAAGCAATTGTGAGAAACACAAATTTATTCACATGAGAAGCTTTCGAACATCTATGTGTGGAAGCATCAGGGTGTGCCATATATTTGCTTCTGAGAAACAAGACTGTGCATAATGCGACTTTCCACTAACATCTTGTTTCCAGAAGAGAAAAGGGATTTCCAATATATGTTTGGAAGTCTAGGCTAGGGGTGATGTCCTTACATGAGAAACAAGTATGTGGAGTGTGCACTGCTCAGAAGACCACGAGTTTATCAAGCCAGAAGTACTTTCTACAGACTTATGTCTCCCACATATGGACATGACACCCTGCCTCTTCTTTCACACATATTTAGAAAATCGCTTTACTTCCTGGAAACCTGATGTAACTGGAAAGTGGCATTCTCCACAGTCTTGTTTCTATGATGGAAGGATATGGCACTTTCCTGACACTGCAACACCTACAGGCTAATAGGCTACTCACTTGAAGAATTTTATTGTTTTCATTCTCCAGTCTTTTTTTTTTTTTTTTTTCCCAGAGGGAAGGATATGGCATTACCCTGCAATTTCTAACAGATATAGTCTAAGAAGTTCTCTCTTGAAGAAACTAGGTGTTCATGGAAAATTGCTGTCCCCATGGACTGTCTTCTCCACGACAAGGAGAAGCCACCTGGCCTCCCCTTTCACTCATATACTGGAAATCGTTTGATCTCTGGAAACAAGATGTTACTCTTAAGTGGTATTCTCCACAGTCTTTTTTCTCAGAGGGAAGGATATGGAATTCTTCTTATGCTTCCACACCTATATGCTAAAAAGCTTCCTTTTGGAAGAAACTTGTGGTGGGTAGAGTGTTGCACTGTCTACGGACTTGTTTCTCCCAGACAGGGACATGGTTCCTTGACTCTTCTTCCACACATATATTGGAAATCACTTTTCTCTTGTGGAACCCAGATGTTAGTGGATCGTGGCATTCTCCACAATCTTGTTTCTACGAGGGAAGGTAATGTCATTTTCCTGACACTGCAAAATGTACAAGCTAGAACAAGCTTGAAGAACCACGATGTTTGCTGAAAGTTGCTTTCTCCACGGAATTCTATCTCCGAGCGACAGATACCACACTTTCCTGATACATCAACACATATAGGCTAGAAGGGTATACGCTTGAATATCATTTTGTTCGTTGAAACTTCCTTTATGCACAGGAGTTTTTCAATGAGGGAAGGATACGGCACATTCCTGACACTTCATCACATACATGCTAGAAGGCTTCTCATGGGAAGAAACTTGTTCACTGAAAGCTAATTTCTCCACAGACTTATTTCAATGCATCAGCGTCATGGACCCTTGGCTAAACTTCCACACATAGAATTAAAATTTGTTCCATCTTCTGATATCAAGATGGCAGTTAAGAGTTCCATTCTCCACGATTTTGTTTTCCACAGTTTTTTTTTTTTTTGATGTAGTGTTCCATGATTCATTGTGCATAACACCCAGTGCTCCATGCAGAATGTGCCCTACTTAATACCCATCACCAGGCTAACCCCTCCTCCCACCACCCTCCCCTCTAGAACCCTCAGTTTGTTTTTCAGAGTTGATTCTCTCATGGTTCGCCTCCCCCTCTAATTTCTCCCCTTTCGTACTTCCCCTTCTGCTATCTTCTTCTTTTTTTCTTCTTAACATATATTGCATTATATGTTTCAGAGGTACAGATCTGTGATTCAACAGTCTTGCACAATTCACAGCATTCACCATAGCACATACCCTCCCCAATGTCTATCACCCAGCCACCCCATCCCTCCCACCCCACCCCCCAACTCAGCAACCCTCAGTTTGTTTCCTGAGATTAAGAATTCCTCATATCACTGAGGTCTGATTGACTTATTTCGCTCAGCATAACACCCTCCAGTTCCATCCATGTTGTTGAAAAGGCAGGATCTTATTCCTTTTGATGGCTACATAATATTGATTGTATATATATACCACATTTCCTTTATCCATTCATCTGTCGGTGGACATCTTGGCTCTTTCCAGTTTCGCTATTGTGGACATTGCTGCAATAAACATTGGGGTAAATACCCAGTAATGCAATTGCTAGATTATATGGTAGCTGTATTTTCAACTTTTTGAGGAACCTCCATACGGTTTTCCAGAGTGGCTGCACCAGCTTGCATTCCCACCAACAGTGTAGGAGGGTTCCCCTTTCTCCGTATCCCCAACAATATCTGTAATTTCCTGACTTGTTAATTTTAGCATTCTGACTGGTGTGAGACGATATCTCATTAAGGTTTTGATTTTGATTTCCTTGATGCCAAGTGATCTTGAGCACTTTTTTATGTGTCTTTTGGCCATTTGGATGTCTTCTTTGGAAAAATGTCTGTTCATGTCTTCTGCCCATTTCTTGATTGGATTCTTTGTTCTTTGGGTGTGGAGTTTGATAAGTTCTTTATAGACTTTGGATACTAGCCTTTATCTGATATGTCATTTGCAAATATCTTCTCCCATTGTGTCAGTTGTCTTTAGGATTTCTTGACTGTTTCTTTTGCTGTGCAAAAGCTTTTTGTCTTGATGAAGTCACAGCAGTTCATTTTTGCTCTTGCTTCCCTTGCCTTTGGCGAACATTCTAGGAAGAAGTTGCTGTGGCTGAGGTCAAAGAGGTTGCTGCCTGTGTTCTCCTTTAGGATTTTGATGGACTCCTTGTCTCACACTGAGGTCTTTCAACCATTTTGAGTCTATTTTTAGACTCAAAATGTGTGGTGTAGGGAAATGGTCTGGTTTCATCCTTCTGCATGTGGCTGTCCAATTTTCCCAACATCATTTGTTGAAGAGAATGTCTATTTTCCATTTGACAGTATTTCCTGCTTTGTCGAAGATTAGTTGACCATAGAGTTGAGGGTCCATTTCTGGGCTCTCTATTCTGTTCCATTGATCTATGTGTCTGTTTTTGTGCCAGTACCATACTGTCTTGATGATGACAGCTTTGTAATAGAGCTGGAAGTCCGGAATTGTGATGTCGCCAGCTCTGCTTTTCTTTTTCAACATTCCTCTCGCTATTCAGGGTCTTTTCTGGTTCCATACAAATTTTAGGATTATTTGTTCCATTTCTTTGAAAAAATTGGATGCTATTTTGATGGGGATTGCATTGAATGTGTAGATTGCTCTAGGTAGCATTGACATCTTCACAATATTTGTTCTTCCAATCCATGAGCATGGAAAGTTTTTCCACTTCTTTTTGTCTTCCTCAACTTCTTTCATGAATATTTTATAGTTTTCTGAGTACAGATCCTTTACCTCTTTGGTTAGATTTATTCCTAGGTATCTAATGGCTTTGGGTGCAATTGTAAATGGGATCGACTCCTTAATTTCTCTTTCTTCTGTCTTGTTGGTGGTGTATAGGAATGCCACTGATTTCTGTGCATTGACTTTATATCCTGCCACTTTACTGAATTTCTGTATGAGTTCTAGCAGTTTTGGGGTGGAGTCTTTTGAGTTTTCCACATAAAGTATCATATCATCTGCAAAGAGTGAGAGTTTGACTTCTTCGCTGATTTGGATGCCTTTGATTTCTTTTTGTTGTCTGATTGCTGTGCCTAGGACTTCTAATACTATGTTGAATAGCAGTGGTGATAGTGGACATCCCTGCCGCGTTCCTGACCTTAGGGGGAAAGCTCTCAGTTTTTCCCCATTGAGACTGATATTTGCTGTGGGTTTTTCATAGATGGCTTTATGATATTGAGGTATGTACCCTCGATCCCAATACTCTGAAGAGTTTTGATCAAGAAAGGATGCTGTCCTTTGTCAAATGCTTTTTTGTCATCTATTGAGATCATATGATTCTTGTTTTTTCTCTTGTTAATGTATTGTATCACGTTGATTGATTTGCAGATGTTGAACCAACCTTGCAGCCCAGGGATAAATCCCACTTGGTCGTGGTGAATAATCCTTTTAATGTACTGTTGGATCCTATTGGCTAGTATTTTGGTGAGAATTTTTGCATCCATGTTCATCAGGGATATTGGTTTGTAATTCTCCTTTTTGATGGGGTCTTTGTCTGGTTTGGCGATAAGGTAATGGTGGACTCGTAAATGAGTTTGGAAGTTTTCCTTCAATTTCTATTTTTTGGAACAGTTTCAGTAGAATAGGTATTATATTCTTCTTGAAATGTTTGGTAGAATTTCGTAGAATTCCCCTGGGAAGGCATCTGGCTTTCGTTTGTTGGGAGATTTTGGATGCCTGCTTCAACTTCCTTAGCAGTTATAAGTCTGTTCTGGTTTTCTATTTCTTCCTGGTTCAGTTTTGGTAGTTGATACATCTCTAGGAATGCATCCATTTCTTCCAGGTTATCTAATTTGCTGGCATAGAGTTGCTCTTATAATTGTTTGTATTTCTTTGGTGTTGGTTGTGATCTCTCTTCTTTCATTCATGATTTTGTTGATTTGGGTCCTTTCTCTTTTCTTTTTGATAAGTCTAGCCAAGGGTTTATCAATCTTGTTAATTCTTTAAAGATTTTTATTTATTTGAGAGAGAGAATGAGAGAGAGAGAGCATGAGAGGGGGGAGGGTCAGAGGGAGAAGCAGACTCCCTGCTGAGCAGGGAGCCCAATGTGGGACTTGATCCCGGGACTCCAGGATCATGACCTGAGCCGAAGGCAGTTGCTTAACCAACTGAGCCTCCCAGGCGCCCCTCAATCTTGTTAATTCTTTCAAAGAACCAGCTCCTAGTTTTGTTGATCTGTTCTACTGTTCTTTTGATTTCTATTTTATTGATTTCTGCTTGGATCTTTATTATTTATCTTCTCCTTCTGGGTTTGGGCTTTATTTGCTCTTTTTTTCTCAAGCTCCTTTAGGTGTAGGGTTAAGTTCTGTATTTGAGACCTTTCTTGTTTCCTGAGAAATGTTGTATTGCTATATACTTTCCTCTTTGGACTGCCTTTGCTGCATCCAAAAGATTTGGAACAGTTGTGTTTTCATTTTCATTTGTTTCCATGATTTTTTTTTAATTCGTCCTTAATTTCTTGGTTGACCCATTCATTCTTTAGTAGGATGCTCTTTAGCCTCCATGCATTTGAGTTCTTTCCAATTTTTCTCTTGTGATTGAGTTCTAGTTTCAAA
Organism: Neomonachus schauinslandi; assembly: GCF_002201575.2. NCBI lineage: Eukaryota > Metazoa > Chordata > Mammalia > Carnivora > Phocidae > Neomonachus > Neomonachus schauinslandi. The sequence goes on from NC_058420.1 coordinate 2,482,883, forward strand.
GTATTGTGGTCTGAAATAGGCAGGGAATGATCACAATCTTTTGGTACCTTGAGACCTGATTTGTGACCTAGGATGTGATCTATTCTTGAGAATGTTCCATGGACACTAGAGAAGAATGTGTATCCCATTGCTTTGGGATGGAATGTTCTGAATATGTCTCTGAAGTCCATTTGGTCCAGTGTGTCATTTAAAGTCTTTATTTCCTTGTTGATCTTTTGCTTAGATGATCTGTCCATTTCAGTGAGGGGGGTGTTAAAGTTCCCCACTATTATTGTATTGTTGTTGATGCGTTTCTTTGCTTTTGTTATTAATTGCCTTATATACTTGGCTGCTCCCATGTTAGGGGCATAGATATTTCCAATTGTTAGATCTTCTTGTTGGATAGACCCTTTAAATAGGATATAGTGTCCTTTCTCGTCTCTTATTACAGTCTTTGGTTTAAAATCTAATTTGTCTGATATAAGGATTGCCATCCCAGCTTTCTTTTGGTGTCCATTACCATGGTAAATGGTTTTCACCCCCTCCCTTTCAATCTGAGGGTGTTTTTGGGTCTAAAGTGAGACTCTTGCAGACAGCATATTGATGGGTCTTTTTTTTTTTAATCCAATCTGGTAGCCTGTGTCTTTTGCCTGGGACATTTAGCCCATTTATATTCAGGGTGACTATTGAAAGATATCAATTTAGTGCCATTGTATTGCCTGTAAGGTCACTGTTACTGTATATTGTCTGTGTTCCTTTCTGGTCTATGTTGTTTTTAGGCTCTCTCTTTGCTTAGAGGACCCCTTTCAAGATTTCTTGTAGGGCTGGTTTTGTGTTTGCAAATTCCTGTAGTTTTTGTTTGTCCTGGAAGCTTTTTATCTCTCCTTCTATTTTCAATGACAGCCTAGCTGGATATAGTATTCTTGGCTGCATATTTTTCTCATTTAGTGCTCTGAATATATCCTGCCAGTCATTTCTGGCTTGTCAGGTCTCTGTGGATAGGTCTGTTGCCAATCTAATGTTTCTACCATTGTAGGTTATATACCTCTCCTCCCGATCTGCTTTCAGGATTTTCTCTTTGTCTCTGAGACTCGTAAGTTTTACTATTAGGTGTTGGGGCACTGACCTATTTTTATTGATTTGAGAGTGGTTCTCTCTGCCTCCTGGATTTTGATGCCTGTTTCCTTCCCCAAATTAGGGAGGTTCTCTGCTATAATTTGCTCCAATATACCTTCTGCCCCTCTCTCTCTTTCTTCTTTTTCTGGGATCCCAATTTATTAATGTTGTTTCATCTTATGGTGTCGCTTATCTCTTGAAATCTATTCTCGTGACCCAGTAGTTGTTTATCTCTCTTTTTCTCAGCTTCTTTATTTTCCACCATTTGGCCTTCTATATCACTGATTCTCTCTTCTGCCTCATTTATCCTAACAGTTAGTGCACCCATTTTTTATTGCACCTCATTAATAGCCTTTTTGATTTCTACTTGGTTAGATCTTTTCTTTTATTTCTCCAGAAAGGGTTTTTTTCTAATGACTTCCATGCTTTTTTCAAGCCCAGCTAGTATCTTTAAAGTCATGATTCTGAATTCTAGATCTGACATTGTACTAAAGTCCATATCAAGTAGGTCCCTGGCAGTCGGTACTACCTCTTGTTCTTTTTGTTGAGGTGATTTTTCTGTCTTGTCATTTTGTCCAGAGGAGAATAGGTGAATGAGAGAACAAAATGCTAACAGGGTAACAACGTCCCCAGAAAATATACTCTAAAAAATCAGAAAAGACCTGAAGCCAGGGGAAAAGAAAGAAAAAAGAAAAAGAAAGAAAAAGAAAAATATAAAAACAAAGACAGAACAAAACCAAAAAAACCCAGAATATGATCAAATATGATCAGGCTGGTGCACAGAACAGTGCAGGACACTAGATTTGGGGTGTATTTTGGTCTGTTAGAAGAAAGTGCCTCCCAAAATTTTAAAGAAAGAAAAACATATATGTACAAAAATAAGGGTTGATATGAAGAAGGCATGGAATATGACTGTATAGATGAAAATTATTTAAAAATCATAAAAGGAATTGATAAGAAGTTGTTTGAAAAAAGAAAGCAGGATTAAAAAAAAGAAAAAAGAAAAAAAAAAGGGAGAGAATGTGATCAGGCAGGAGACTAGAACAAAGCCATACACTAGAGATTTAGGGTATATTTCATCTGTTAGAAGAAACTATCTCAAAATTTTAAAGAGAGAACAACATATATATATATATATATGCCAAAAATAAGGGTAACTACTATGAAGGAATAGAATATGACTCTAAAAATGAAAAATAAAAATGTTTTTTTTAAAAAAAGGGATTGATAAGATGTTGGTTGAAAAAGGGAAAAATTAAAATTAAAAAAAAATTAACTTTGAAAGACTAAAGAATCCTGGTAAAAAAGCCATTTTTTTTTTTTTTTTAGTAAAAAGAATTTTCAGACCAAAAATCCTTCCATTTATTGAGGTTGGAGTAAGGTAAAATAATAGGTGTTGCTGAAAAATAGTGAAAACTTAAGTACAAAACATGTCAATTATAAAACTTACTATTGAGGTCAAATAAAGCAGATTAATCATCCTATCAAAGTAAGATAAATTAATAGATTAATGGAATTCATAGTAACTGAAAACATCTGTAATTGTTTTCTGTAGCATTAGCAGAGAACATACACTTAAATTTAAGTTTGCTAACAAAGTATATAATGTACAAAGCATAAAAGGTATAATGTTCATATATAAATATGAATTTGTGCTCAGCAAAAGATACAAGAATTTATTGATAGCTTCCCTTAAAATATGCACAAAAATGAAAGAGAATAAAAATTATATCCTTTCAATGGCCAGAGATAACTTTACAATGATTATTAACTAAATGTTCAACCCATTAGTTCCTCTTTTTTCATCAATCATTCATTGCTGCATTAGGAAGCACACATAAAAGTTTAGGCATTGATCAATCACTTTCTAGATGTGAATACTGCTTCTAGTGAAAAATGACTTAGAAGAAAAGAGAATTAACTATGCTTTGGGTTTAGCAATTCCATACAATTCATTTTATTTTCACACTATTTCATTAAAAACTAAACATATTATTTTATCAGATAGACAGCTTTTCTGCATTATAGCTCAGAATCTACTATATTACACCACAACTAAGTGTGTGTGTGTGTGTGTATGTGTATGATTTGTCTCCTCTAATAAACAGTGGGACTTGAAGAAGGCAGGGACTATTTTTTTAATCTATCTTTAATTTCCAAATACTTTACATTTGGAACAGAGCAGATGTTCAATAAATACGTGCTTTTAAAGTATTTTTTTCTTCTTAATCTAGGATTCTTTGTTATGTTAATCCCCATACATTACATCATTAGTTTTTGATGTAGTGTTCCATGATTCATTGTTTGTGCATAACACCTAGTGCTCCATGCAGAACGTGACCTCTTTAATACCCATCACCAGGCTAACCCATCCTCCCATACCCCTCCCCTCTAGAACCCTCAGTTTGTTTTTCAGAGTCCATCGTCTCTCATGGTTCGTCTACCCCTCCGATTTCCCCCCCTTCATTCTTCCCCTCCCGCTATCTTCTTTTCTTTTTTTTTCTTAACATATAATGTATTATTTGTTTCAGAGGTACAGGTCTGTGATTCAACAGTCTTGCACAATTCACAGCGCTCACCATAGCACATACCTTCCCTAATGTGTACACCCAGCCACCCCATCCCTCCCACCCCAACCCCCACTCCAGCAACCCTCAGTTTGTTTCCTGAGATTAAGAATTTCTCATATCAGTGAGGTCATAAAAAAGCCATGAATTTTATGTGCATTATTCCCCTAGCACTGGAGTTCTGCCATTCCTATTGATCGGTAAACTTGGTCTTGGCTGGCTGTTCTTGCTGGTCTTCTAGGGGAAGGGCCTGTTGCCGTGGTTCCCAAATGTCTTTGCCGGAGGAGGAATTGCCCCGCCCTTGCTCCACTGGGCTATGTAAATGCTGGGGTTTGCTCTTGGGAGATTTTTTTTCCCTGCAAGCTTTTGGTACAGCTTTGGAGGAGGAGAGTGAAAATGGTGACCTCTCAATCTCTGCCCTGGGGAGGCCAAGAACTTGGGGCCCCACTCCTCATTTCGCCCCCAGAGAAAAGCATTCAGTCACTCCCTTCTCCCTGGTCTCCAGCCGCACTCCGTGCTCACCGGCCTGTGACAGAGGGTTTCTATCTCTGACACATGACCCCGTGTGGAATCTCCAAATCCCGCAGATCCCTGCAGTGGGCTCCTATGCTGCTCCTCCTGGGGGAAGAAGGGGAGTCTCCCTGGATCTGCCGCTTATTGGGTCCCTGCTGCAGGAGCAGGGGCCCAACTATGCCACGGATCATTGTTTATGGCAACCCTGAGCTGAGAGCCCATGCCTCCGCTCCATCTCTGCAGCTGGCTTCCCCACTCCAATACCTGGGAGCTCTGCCACACTCAGGCACCCCCGGACTTTCTGTGACCCCGAGGGTCCTGAGACCACACTGTCCCACGAGGGTTCCACCCCCCGCTTAGCCACTGGATTGACGTCCCTCAGCAGAGCAGACTTCTAAAAGTTCTGATTTTGTGCTCCATTGCTCTATCTCTTACCAGAAGTGGCTGATGGAGGCCCCCTCCCCCGCCGTCTATCCGCCCGAATATCGCCTGGGATTCACTTCTCCGCACGTCCTACCTTCTAGAAAGTGGTCACTTTTCTGTTCAGAGAGTTGTTGCTATTCTTTTCTTCGATCTACTGTTGAGTGTGTAGGTGTTCAGAATGGTTTGATCCCCATCCAGCTGAATTCCTGGGACCAGACAAAATCCAGGTCTCCTACTCCTCTGACATCTTGCTCTGCCCCTCTTTTTTTCCAGAGTTTAAGTTATGGCAGTTTCCTAACGATTCCACACCATCTTTGGAAAAGTCTTATATCTTCCCGAAGCAAGAAATTACATGAAAGTTCTGTTCTAAAAAGACTGTTTCACTGAGGGGAGGATAGCCACGTTCCCGATGCTTCAACACATACATGGTAGGAGGCTTCTCATTAGAGACACTTGTGGTGCTCTGAAAGGTTCATTCTTCACAGTCATGTTTCTAAGCTAAGGGCAACCCACCTTCCCTATACTTCCACACATATACTGAAATCGCTTTCATTCTGGAAAGAAGATGTTAGTGGACATAGCCCCTACCCTAGACTTCCACACATATACTGGAAATTGCATTTCTCTTCTGCAAATAAGATGTTAGTGGAAAGTCACATTCTGCACAGTCTTGTTTCTCAGAAAGAAATATATGGCCCATCCTGAGGCTTCCATACATATATGTCAGAAAGATTCTCATTTGAGGGAACTTGTATTTCCTGGAAGTAGAACTGACAACAGATTTTTTACTCTAACATGGGAATATTGCACCTTGCCTATCCTTCATACATATCCTGGAAATCGCTTAGAACTCCAGAAACAAGATGTTATCTATATGTGGTATTCTCCACATGCTTGTTTCTCAGAGGGAATGATATGGCCCTATCCTGATGCTTGAACACATACATTCTAGAAAGCTTCTCACAGGAAGAAATTTGTTTTTGGCTGAAAATTATATTCTCCACAGACTTGTTTCTAAGCAGCAGGGTCATGGCCCTTTGCGTATACTTCCACACGTAGACTTGAAATTGGTGTCATATTCTGATATCAAGCTGGCACTTAAGAGTTGCATTCGCAATGGTCTTGTTTTTCAAAGTTTCATTATGGCAGTTTCCTCATGACTCCAAACCTGCATTGGAAAAGGCGTGTATCTTCTGGAAGCAAGAAGTTACTTGACGTTGTATTCTTTTTTTTTTAATTATTTTTTTTATTGTTGTGTTAATCCCCATACATTACATCATTTGTTTTAGATGTAGTGTTCCATGATTTATTGTTTGTGCATAACACCCACTGCTCCATGAAGAACGTGCCCTCCTCAATACCCATCACCAGGCTAACCCATCCTCCCCCCCTCCCCTCTAGAACCCTCAGTTTGTTTTTCAGAGTCCATCGTCTCTAAACATTCTAAACAGACTGTTTTCACTGAAGGATGAATAGGGCACTTTGCTGATGGTTCCACACAGTTCCTAGAAGGCTTCTCACTAGAGACACTTGTGGTACTCTGAAAGTTGCCTTCTCTAGAGACTTGTTTCTAAGTGTACGGACAACCCACCATCTCTGTACTTCTACACATATATTGGAAACACTTTTTACTTCTGGAAACAAGATGTTAGTGGACAATGGCATTCTCCACAATCTTATTTCACAAGGGAGGAATATGGCACTATCATGATGCTTCCACAACATAGATTGGAACTTTTCTCTTGAAAAACCATGATATTGCTGATATTGATTCAACAGAATTCTTTCTCCACGTAAATGATATGGCACTTTCCTAATGCTACAACACATATATCTGTTAGAAGGGATTTGGTGACGTGTCATGTTCTTTGCTGAAACTTGCTTTATTCACTGACTTTTTTCTCTGAGTGAGAGATATGGCTCTTTCCTCGTGCCTCAGAACAAACATGCTAGAAAGCTTCTCATTGGAACAAACTTTCTCTAAGGGGAAATTTGCATCTCCCAGAGACTGTATTCACAGAGGAAAGGATAGGGCATGTTTCCTTTGCTTCATCTCATGCAAGCTAGAATGCTTTTCACTTGAGAAACTTGTGGTTTTCTGAAAGGTGTATGTTCCACTCTTGTTTCTAAGGGTAAGGACATTGTCCCTACCTAGACTTCCACAGATATATTGGAAATCGCTTTTCTCTTATGGAAAGAAGATATTGGTGGAAAGTGGAATTCTTCACAGTCTTGTTTCTTGAAGGGAGGGATATGGCATTATCCTGATTCTTCTAACAATTATAGGCTAGGAAGCTTCTCGCTTGAAAGAAAGGGTATTTATGGAAATTTGCAGTCTCCATGGACTGGTGTCTCTGTGACAGGGATATGCCACCTGGCCTCTCCTTCAAATAATATGCAGGAAATCATTTCATCTCTGGAAATATGATGTTACTGCTAAGTAGCATTCTCCACCATCTTATTTCTCCAATGGAAGGATATTGAACTATCCTGATGCTTCGACATGTATATGCTAAAAAGCTTCCTTTTGGAAAAAACTTATGGTGAGCAGAAAGTTGCAATCTCCACCGACTTGTTTCTCCCTACAAGGACATGGACCCTTGCCTCTTTTTCCACACATTCCATATAATGGAAATTGCTCATCTCTTGTGGATATCAGGTGTTCCTGAAATGTATTCTCCACAGTCTTGATTCTACGAGGGAAGGATATGGCACTTTCCTGACACTGCAACACTTACAATCTACATGTTGGGCTACTCCATTAAAGAACCAAGTTGTTTGCTGAAAGTTGCATTCTCCACAGAATTCTTTCCCCGAGTGACATAAACTGCACTTTCCTGCTGCTTAAACACATATAGGATAGAGGGGTATATGCTTGAAGAATCACATTGTTCACTGAAACATGATTTATAAACAGACTTCTTCCACCAATGGAAGGATATGTCACATTCCTGAGGATTCAACACATACATGCTAGAAGGCTTCTCATGGGAAGAAATTGTTCACTGAAAGTTATATTCTCCACAGACTTTTTTCTAAGATTCAGTGTCATGGCCCCTTTCTGATACTTCCACACATAGATTTGAAATTGGTTCCATCTTCTGATATCAAGATAACAGTTAAGATTTCCGTTCTCCCACAGGCACCAACCTCTTCAACCTCAGCCACAGCAACTTCTTCCTAGAAACATCGCCAAAGGCAAGGGAGGCAAGGGCCAAAATGAACTATTGGGACTTCATCAAGACAAAAAGCTTTTGCACAGCAAAAGAAACAGTCAAGAAATCCTAAAGACAACTGACACAATGGGAGAAGATATTTGCAAATGACATATCAGATAAAGGGCTAGTATCCAAAATCTATAAAGAAATTCTTAAACTCAACACCCAAAGAACAAATGATCCAATCAAGAAATGGGCAGAAGACATGAACAGACATTTTTCCAAAGAAGACGTCCAAATGGCCAACCGACACATGAAAAAGTGCTCACCATCGCTTGGCATCAGGGAAATCCAAATCAAACCCTCAATGAGATACCGCCTCACACCAGTCAGAATGGCTAAAATTAACAAGTCAGGAAATGACAGATGTTGGCGAGGATGAGGTGAAAGGGGAACCCTCCTACACTGTTGGTGGGAATGCAAGCTGGTGCAAACACCCTGGAAAATAGTATGGAGGTTCCTCAAAAAGTTGAAAATAGAGCTACCATAGGATCCAGCAATTGCACTACTGGGTATTTACCCCAAAGATACAAATGTAGGGATCCAAAGGAGTACATGCACCCTGATGTTTACAGCAGCATTGTCCAAAATAGCCAAGCTGTGGAAAGAGCCAAGATGTCTATCAACAGATGAATGGATAAAGGAGATGTGGTATATACACAATGGAATATTATGCAGCCATCAAAAAGAATGAAATCTTGCCATTTGCCACGACACGGATGGAACTGGAGGATATTATGGTGAGCAAAATAAGTCAAGCAGAGAAAGACATGTATCATATGATCTCACTGATATGAGGAATTCTTAATCTCAGGAAACAAACACCACCTGGAGTGGTGGGGGGTAGGAGGAATGGGGTGGCTGGGTGATAGACATTGAGGAGGGTATGTGATATAGTGAGCTCTGTGAAGTGTGCAAGACTGTTGAATCACAGATCTGTACCTCTGAAGCAAATAATACATTATATGTATTAGAAGGAGAAGGAGAAGAAGGAGAGGGAGAGGGAGAAGGAGAAGGATGAGAAGGAGAAGGTGAAGGAGAGAAAGAAGAAGATAGCAGGAGGGGAAGAATGAAGCGGGGAGGAATCAGAGGGGGAGATGAACCATGAGAGACAATGGACTCTGAAAAACAAACTGAGGGTTCTAGAGGGGAGGGGGTAGGAGGATGGGTTAGCCTGTTGGTGGGTATTAAAGAGGGCATGTTCTGCATGGAGCACTGGGTGCTATATACAAACAATGAATCATGTAACACTACATCAAAAACTAATGATGTAATGTATGGTGATTAACATAACATAAAAAAAAATTTCAGTTCTCCATGGTCTTGTTTTTCAGGGTTTTAATTACGGCAGTTTCCTCATGATTCGACACCTGCTTTGGGAAAGGGTTGTACCTTCGGGAAACAAGAGGTTACTTGAACATTGTATTCTAAACAGACTGTTTTCACTGAGGCTAGGATAGGGCACCTTCCTGATCCTTCAACACATACATGCCACAAGACTTCTCACTAGAGACACTTGTGGTGCTCTGAAAGGTGCACTCTCCACTGTCTTGTTTCTAAGCATAAGGACAACCCACCATCCCTGTACCTCCACACATATATTAGAAATCGCTTTTCTATTGTGGAAAGAAGACGTTAGTGGAAAGTGCCATTCTCCACATTCTCGTTTCTCAGAGGGAAGATTATGGCAGTATCTTGTTTCCACACATATATAGGCTAGGAAGCTTCTCACTTGCAAAACCACGATGTTGCTGAAATTGCATTCTCCACAGAATTCTTTCTCTAAGGGAAGGATACGGCATTTCTTAATGCTACAACACATACGTGTATTAGAAGGGATTTGGTTTGAAGTGTCATGTTCTTCACGGAAACTCGCTTTATTAACAGACTTCTTTCTATGAGTGAAGGATATGGCACTTTCCGCGTTCCTCTAGACAAACATGGTAAAAAGATTCTCACTGGAACAACTTCGTCTTAGGAGAAATTTGCTTTCCCCAGAGACTGTATTCACAGAGGGAAGAATGAGGCATGTTTTGGAAGCTTCAACACATACATGCTAGAATGCTTCTCGCTTGAGAAACTTGTGGTTCTCTGAATGGTGCATGTTCCCCAGACTTGTTTCTAAGCATAAGGACATTGACCCTTACCTAGACCTCCACAAATGTATTGGAAATTGCTTTTCTCTTCTGGAAACAAGATGTTAGTGGAAAGTGGCATTCTCCACAGTCTTGTTTCTCAGAAGGAAGCATATGGCATTATCCTGATACTTCTAACAAACATAGGCTAGGAAGCTTCTCGCTTGAGGAAATTAGGTGTTTGTGAAAGTTGCCAACTCCACAGCATAGTTTCTCCATGACAGGGACATGCCACCTGGACTCTGCTCCCGCTCATATGGGGGAAATATTTAATCTCTGGAAACAAGATGTTACTGGTAGGTGGCATTCTCCACAGTCCTGTTTCTCAGAGGGAAGGATATGGAACTCTCCTGATGCTTCCACAAGTATATGCTAAGGCTTCCTTTTGGAAGAAACTTGTGGTGGGCAGAATGTTGCAATCTCCACAGACTTCTTTCTCCCAGACAGGAACATGGACCCTTTCTTCTTCTTCCACACATATATTGGAAATCACTTTTCTCTTTTGGAAACCAGATGCTAATGGAAAGTGGCATCCTCCAAACTCTTGTTTCTAGGAGGGAAGGATATGGCACTTTCCTGACACTGCAACACATTCAAGCCAGAAGGATACTCCCTTCAAGAACTACGTTGTTTGCTGAAGTTTGCATTCTCCACAGAATTCTTCCTCTGAGTGACAGATTGGCACTTTCTTGACGCTACAACACATATAGGCTAGAAGGGTATATGCTGAAGTATCATGTTGTTTGGAAGAAAGTTGTGGTGGGCAGAAAATTGCACTCTACATGGACTGGTTTCTCCTGGACAGGGACATGGCGCCTTGCCTCTTCATCCACACATATATTGGAAATTGCTTTTCTCTTGTGAAAAGCAGATGTTACTGGAATGTGGCATTCTCCACAGTCTTGTTTCTATGAGGGAAGGATGTGGCACTTTCCTGACACTGCAACACATACAACCTAGAAGGCTATACCTTTGAAGAACCACGTTTTTTGCTGAAAGTTGCATTTTCCACAGAATTCTTTCCCCAAGAGATGGATATGGCTCTTTCCTGATGCTTCAACATATACACGCTAGAAGACTTCTCAAGGGAAGAAGCTTGTGTTCACTGAAAGTTATATTCTCCCCAGACTTCTTTCTAAGAATCAGGGTCATGGCCCCTTCCACACATAAATTTGAAATTGGTTCCGTCTTCTGATATGAAGATGGCAGTTAAGAGTTCCATTCTCCACAGTCTTGTTTTTCAAAGTTTTAGTTATGGAAGTTTCCTCATGATTACACACCTGCATTGGAAAAGGCATGTATCTTCTAGAAGCAAGAAATTACTTGAACATTGTATTCTAAACAGACTGTTTTCACTGAGGGAAAGAGAGGGCACTTTTCTGATGCTTCTACACATACATGCTTGAAGGCTTCTCGCTAGAGACACTTGTGGTTCTCTGAAAGGTGCATTCTCCACAGACATGTTTCTAAGCATAAGGACAACGCACCATCCCTGTACTTCTATACATATATTAGAAATCGATTTTCTCGTCTGGAAACAAGCTGTTAGTGGACAGTGGCATTCTCCACAGTCTTGTTTCTCAGGGGGAAAAATATGGCAGTCTCGTGATGCTTCCAAACATATAGGCTAAGAATCTTCTCACCTGAAAATGCACGATGTTGCTGAAATTGCATTCTCCACAGAATTCTTTCCATAAGCAAAGGATTCAGCACTTTCCTAATTCTACAACAAATATATCTTTTAGAAGGATTTTTGTTTGAAGTGTCATGTTCTTCGCTGAATCTTTCTTTATTCACAGACACTCTCTCAGACCAAAGGATATGGCACTTTCCCTGTGCCTCTACACAAACATGCTAGAAAGTTTCTCTCTGGAACAATCTTCCTCTTAAAGGAAAGTTGCATTATCCAGAGACTGTATTAACAGAGGGAAAGATAGGGCATGTTTTGGATGCTTCAAAACATACATGCTACAATGCTTCTCGCCTGCGAAACTTGTGGTTCTCTGAAAGGTGCATGCTCCACAGTCTTTGTTTCTAAGTGTAAGGACATTGCCTCGTCAGTAAACTTCCACATATATATTGGAAATCACTACTATTTCTGGGAAACCAGTTGTCACTGGAATGTGGCATTTTCCACCGTCGGGAAGGTGCCCAAGGATTGGGCACCTTCCCGATCTCCAAAACGTACAAGCTAGAAGTCTACTCCCTTGAAGAACCACATTGTTTGCTGAAAGTTGCATTCACACAAAATTCTTTCCCTGAGCAATAGAAAAAGCACTTTCCTGATGCTTCATCACATATAGGATTGAAGGGTATATGTTGAGGAATCATATTGTTCGCTGAAAATTGCTTTATGCACGGACTTCCTTCACTGAGGGCATAATGGCGTATTTCTGACCATTCAAAATATATATGCTAGAGGCTTCCCCCAGGAAGAAACTTGTTGTTTGCTGAAAGTTATATTCTCCACAGACTTGTTTCTAAGCATGAGGGTCATGGCCCCTTGCTTATACTTCAATGCACAGATTTGAAAATGGTTGTATCTTCTGAGATCAAGATGGCAGTTAAGAGTTCCATTCTCCATGGTCTTGTTTTTCAGAGTTTTTGTTACAGAAGTTTCCGCATGATTCCACACCTGCATTGGAAAAGGCATGTATCTTCTAGAAGCAAGAAATTACTTGAACATTGTATTCTAAACAGACTGTTTTCACTGAGGGAAAGAGAGGGCACTTTTCTGATGCTTCCACAAAACATGCTAGAAGGCTTCTCTCTAGAGACACTTGTGGTGCTCTGAATGGTGTTTTCTAAACAGTCGTTTCTAAGGGTAAGGACACCCCACCTTCCCTATACTTCCACACTGATATTAGAAAATGCTTTTCTCTCTGAATAGAAGACGTTAGAGGAAAGTGGCATTCTCCACATCTTTTTTCACAGAGGGAAGAATATGGTGAATACGATTGTGATGCTTACACACATATAGGCTAGAAAGCTTCTCACTTGATAAACCATGATGTTACTAATATTGCGTCCCCACAGAATTCATTCTCCAAGCAAAGGATATGGCACTTTCCTAATACTACAACACATATATCTGTTAGAAGGGATTTGGTTTGAAGCGTCATGTTTTACCCTGAAACTGGCTTTATTCACAGACTTTTTCCTCTGAGCGAAGGATATGGCACTTTCCAAGTGCCTCTAAAAAAACAAGCTAAACAAATACCACCTTACACCAGTTAGAATGGCCAGAATGGACAGGGAAAGAAACAACAAATGTTGGAGAGTTTGTGGAGAAAGGGGAACCCTCTTACACTGTTGGTGGGAATGCAAGTTGGTACAGCCACTTTGGAAAGCAGTGTGGAGGTTCCTCAAAAAGTTAAAAATAGAGCTACCCTATGACCCAGCAATTTCACTACTAGGTATTTTCCCCAAAGACACAGATGTAGTGAAAAGAAGGGCCATATGCACCCCAATGTTCATAGCAGCAATATCTGCAGTAGCCAAACTGTGGAAAGAGCCAAGATGCCCTTCAACAGATGAATGGATAAAGAAGATGTGGTCCATATATACAATGGAATATGATTCAGCCATCAGAAAGGATGAATACCCAACTTTTATATCAACAAGGATGGGCCTGGAGGAGATTATGCTAAGTGAAATAAGTCTAGCAGAGAAAGTCAATTATCAAATGATTTCACTTATTTGTGGAACATAAGGAATAGCATGGAGGACATTAGGAGAAGGAAGTGAAAAATGAGGTGGGGGGGTAATTGGAGGAAGAGATGAACCATGAGAGACTATGGACTCGGAGAAACAAACAGGGTTTTAGAGGGGAGGGGCGGGGATTGGTTAGCCTGGTGTTGGGTAAGGAGGGCACGTACTTCATGGAGCACTGGGTGTTATTTGAAAACAATGGATCATGGATCACCGCATCAAAAACTAATTATGTAATGTATGGTAACTAACATAACATAATTTTTTTAAAAAGCCTATGGAGAATGCCACTTAGAGTTAACATCTTCTTTCCAGATTTCTAAGCAATATGCAGTATATGTTTGGAAGGAGAGGCAAAGTGCAACGTCCTGGTCTTGGAGAAACCATTCCATGGAGAGCACAACTTGTGGGAAGCACAAGTTTTTTCAAAAGAGAGCTTTCATAAAATATGTGTGTGGAAGCATCAGGATGTGCCATATAATTCCTTCAGAGAAACAAGACTGTGCAGAATGTGACATTCCACTAACAACTTGTTTCTAGAAGAGAAAAGCAATTTCCTATGTATGTGTGGAAGTGTAGGGTAGGGTTAATGTCCTTTTGCTTAGAAACAAGTCTGTGGAGCATGCACCGATCAGAAAACCACAAGTTCTCAAGCAAGAAGCATTCTAGCATGTATGTGTTGAAGTATCAGAAACATGCCCTAGCCTTTCCTCTGTGAATACAGTCTCTGGGGAGTGCAGCTTTCCCCTAAGAGGAAGTTTGTTCCAGTGAGAAGCATTCTAGTATGTCTGTCCTGAGGCAGGTGGATAGTACCATATCATTCGTTCTTAGAAGGAAGTCTGTGAATGAAGCAAGTTTCAATGAAAAACACGACACTTCCAACAAATACATGTTTTGTAGCTGTAGGAAAGTGCTGTATCCTTCTCCTGGAGAATGAATTCTGTGGAAAATTCAATTTCAGCAGCATCGTGGTTTTTCAGTGAGAAGCTGCCTAACCTATATATGTGGTGGCATCATGATAGTGCCATATTCTTCCTTCTGAAAATCAATACTGTGGAGAATGCCACTGTCCATTAACATATTGTTTCCAGAAGAGAAAAGCCATTTCCAATGTATGTGTGGAAGTGTATGGATGGTGGGTTGTCCTAAAGCTTAGAAACAAGACTGTGGAGCACCACACGTATTTATAGTGAGAAGCCTTTTGGCATGTATGTGTTGAAGCATCAGGAACGTGCCTATCCTTACCTCAGTGAAAACAGTCTGTTTAGAATACAGCATTCAAGCAACATCTTGCTTCCAGAAGACACAAGCCTTTCCAATGCAGGTGTGGAATCATGAGGAAAGTGCCATAACTGAAAAACAAGACTGTAGAGAATGGAACTCTTAACCGCCATCTTTATATCTTCTTCCATACATATATGGAAATCGCTTTTCTCTTCTGGAACATCTGGAAAACAGACGTTACTGGAACCAGACGTTACTGGAACCTGGCACTCTCGACAGTCTTGTTTCTATGAGGGAAGGATATGACACTTTCCTGACACTACAACATGTAAAAGTTAGAAGGCTACTCCCTTGAAGAATCACGTTGTTTCCTGAAAGTTGCATTCTCCACAAAATTCTTTCCCCGATCAACAGAATCAGCACTTTCCTGATACTTCAAAACATATAGGCTAGATAGGTGTATGTTTGAAGTATCATGTTGTTCATTTAATATTGCTTTATGCACAGATATATTTCACCGGGGGATGGTATGGCACTTTCCTGAAACTTCAACACATACATACTAGAAGGCTTCTTATGGGAAGAAACTTGTTGTTCACTGAAAGTTATATTCTCCACAGACTTGTTTCTAAGCATCAGGGTCATTGCTCCTTGTCTATACTTTCACATTGTTTTTTTCTTCTGATATCAAGATGGTAGTTAAGAGTTCCATTCTCCATAGTCTTGTTTTTCAGAGGTTTAATTAAGGCCGTTTCCTCAAGATTATACAACTGCATTGGAAAAGTCTTGTATCTTCTGGAAGCAAGAGGTTACTTGAATATTTATTCTAAACAGACTATTTTCTCTGAGGGAAGTATATCGCACCTTCATGATGCTTCCACACATACATGCTAGAAGGCTTCTCCCTGGAGACACATGTGGTGCTCTGAATGGTGCAGTCTCCACAGTCTTGTTTCTAAGCATAAGAACACCCCACCTTCCCTATACTTTCACACATATAATCAAAATCACTTGTCTCTCCTGGACATAAGTTGTTATGTGAAAGTGGCATTCTCCACAGTCTTTTTTCTCAGAGGGAAGAATATGGCACTGTTGTGATGTTTCCACACATAGAGAATAGGAAGTTCCCGCTTGAAAAACCACGATGGCTGCTGAAATTGCATTCCTGCAGATTCTTTCTGCAAGTCAAAGATATGGCACTTTCTTAAAACTACAACACATATATTTTTTAGAAGGGATTTGGTTTGAAGTGTCGTATTTTTTGCAGAAACTTGCTTATTAACAGACTTCGTTCTCTGAACGAAGGATATAATATTTTCTGCGTGCCTCTAACAAACATGCTAGAAAGCTTCTCACTAAAACAAACTTCCTCTATAGGGAAAAGTTGCATTCCCCACAGAAGTATTTATAGAGGGAAAGATAGGACACGTTAAAGATGCTTCAACCCATACATGCCAGAATGCTTCCCTATTGAGAAATTTGTGGTTATCTCAATGGTGCTTGCTCCTACAAACTTTTCTAAGCATAAGGACATCATCACTACCCTAGACTTCGACACATATATTGGAAATCGTTTTTCTCTTCCGGAAACAAGATGTTAGTGGAATTTCGCATTCTGCACAGTCTTGTTTCACAGAAGGAAATATATGCCACATCCTGAGGCTTCCAGCCATATATGTTAGAGCTTCTCCCTTGAAGAAATTTGGGTTTCTTGGATGTGGCATTCTCCACAGACTAGTTACTCAACGACGGGGACATTGCACCTTGCCTATACTCCCAAACATATACTGGAAATCAATTTGAACTGTGGAAACAAGATATTAGCTCTAAGTGGCATCCTCCACAGGCTTGTTCTCAGAGGGAAGGATACGCCACTATCCTGATGCTTGAACACATACATGCTAGAAGGATTCTCACTGGAAGAAATTTCTTGTTCTCTGAAAGATATATTCTCCACAGACTTGTTTCTAAGCACCACTGTCATGGCCCCTTGCCTATAATTCCAAACATAAATTTGAAATTGTTTCTATCTTCAGATATAAAGATGGCAGTTAAAAGTTCCATTCTCCTCGGTCTTAATTTTCAGAGTTTCAGTTATGGCAGTTTCCCCATGATTCCATACTTGCATTGGAAAAGACTTGTATCTTCAAGACAAGAGGTTATTTGAACGTTGTATTCTAAACACACTGTTTTAATGAATGAAGGATAGGGCACAGTCCTCATGCTTCAACACATACAATGCTAGAAGGCTTCTCGCTAGAGACACTTGAGTTGTTTCTTCCCAGTCATGTTTCTAAGTGTAAGGACAACCCACATTCACTATACTTCCACACATATATCAGAAATCACTTATTTTTCCATGACACAAGATGTTAGTGGAAAGGGGCATTCTCCACAGTCTTGTTTCTCAGAGGGAAGAATATGGCACTATTGTTATGCTTCCACAATATAGGTTAGAAGGTTCTAGTTTGGAAACCCTCGATGTTGCTGAATATGCATTCTCCACAGAATTGTTTCTCCAAGCAAACAATAGGGCACTTTCCTAATGCTACAACACAATATCTGTTAGAACGGATTTGGTTTGAAGTTTTGTGTTCTTCACTGAAACTTGCATTATTCACAGGCTTACTTTTATCAGCTAAGGATATGGCACTTTCTGTATGCCTCTAGACTAACATGCTAGAAAGCTTCTCACTGGAACAAACTTCTTAGGTGAAAGTTGCAATCCCCAGAGACTGTATTCACAGAGGGAAGGACAGGGCGTGTTTTGGATGCTTCAAGACATACATGCTAGAATGCTTCTCGCTTGAGAAACCTGTCCTTCTCTGTAGGTGCATGCTCCACAGTCTTGTTTCTAAGCATAAGGACATCCCCCTACCTTAGACTTACACACATATATCAGAAATTGCTTTTCTCTTCTGGAAACAAGATGTTAGTGGAAAGTGGCATTCTGCACAGTCTTTTTTCTCAGAAGGAAATATATGGCACATCCTGAGGCTTCCATACATATATGTTAGAAAGCTTCTTGTTTGAGGGAACTTGTGTTTCCTGGAAGTTGCATTGTCCACAGAACTGTTACTCAAATATGGGGACTGCACTTTGCTTATCCTTCCATACATATACTGGAAAACAATTAGAACTCTGGAAACAAGATTTTGGCTCTAAGTGGGATTCTCCACAGGCTTGTTTCTCAGAGGGAAATATATGGCACTATCCTGTTGCTTGAACACATACATGCTAGAAGGCTTCTCACAGGAAGACATTTGTTGTTCACTAAAAGTTATATTCTCCACAGACTTGTTTCTAAGTATCAGGGTCAAGGCCCCTTGCCTATACTTCCACACATAGATATGAAATTGGTTCTATCTGCTCATATAAGGATGGCAATTAAGAGTACCAGTCTCCACAGGCTTGTTATTCTGAGTTTCAATTATGGTGGTGTCCTCATGATTACACACATGTATTGGAAATGGCTTGTATCTTCAGGAAGCAAGAGGGTACTTAAACATTGTATTCTAAACAGACTGTTTCCACCGAGTGAAGGACAGGGCACTTTCCTGGTGCTTAAAAAACACATACATGCTAGAAAACTTCTCTCTAGAGACACTTGTGATGCTCTGAAAGTGCATTCTCCACAGTATTGTTTCTAAGAGTAAGGACAATCCACCTTCTCTATACTTCCACACATATATTGGAAATCATTTTTCTCTTCTGGAAACAAGATGTTAGTGGAAAGTCACATTCTGCACAGACTTGTTTCTCAGAACAAAATATATGGCACATCCTGACGCTCAAAATATATATGTTGGAAGGCTTTTCCTTTGAGGGAACTTGCATTTCCTGGAAGTTGTAGTCTCCACATACTTGTTACTCCAACACGGGGACATTGCACCTTGTATAAAATTCCATTCATATACTGGAAATCACTTAGGACTCTGGAAACAAGATGCTATTTATAAAGGGCATTCTCTCCAGGCTTGTTTTTTCAGAGGGAAGGATATGGCACTATCTTTATGCTTAAACACATACATGGTAGAAGGCTTCTCACAGGAAGAAATTTGTTATTTGCAACAAGTTATAGTCTCCACAGTCTTGTTCTAATCATCAGGTCATGACCCCATGCTTATACTTTCACACACAGATTTGAAATCATTCTATCTTCAGATGTAAAGATGGCAGTTAAGCATTCCACTCTCCAAGGTCTTCTTTTTCAGTTTCAGTTATGGCAGTTTCCTCATGATTCCATACCTGATTGGAAAAGTCTTGTGTCTTGAGGAAGTAAGAGGTTTCTTGAACATTGTATTCTAAACAGTTTTCACTGAAGGAAGGATAGGTACGTTTCTTATGCTTCAACATATACATGCTAGAAGACTTCTCACTAGAGACACTTGTGTTGCTCTGAAAGGTGCATTCTTGTTTCTAAGCATATGTACAACCCACCTAACCTCTACTACCACAGATATAATGGAAATCTCTTTCCTCCTCTGGAAACAATATGTTAGTGACATTCTCCACAGTCTTGTTCCTCAGAGGGAAGAATATGTCACTATTGGCACTATCATGATGCTTCCACACTAGGAAGCATCACCCTTGGAAAGTGTCTATCCTTCGTTGAGAAAAAGTAGACTCTGAGAAACAAGACTGTGGAGAATGCCATTTCCAATAACATATTGTTTCCAGTAGAGAAATGCGATTTCCAATATATGTTTGGAATTCTAGAGTAGGGGCGATGTCCTTACACTTAGAAACAAGTCTGTGGAGCATGCACATTTCAAAGAACCACAAGTTTCTCAATCTAGAATCATTCTCATTCTAGTGAAGGATATGGCACTTTCCACATGTCTCTAGACAAACACACTAGAACACTATGGAAACAAGATGTTAGTGGAAAGTGGCATTCTCTACAGGTCTTTTCCTCAGAGGGTAGGATATGGCATTATCCTGATACTTCTAGGAATGTAAGCTAGAAATCTTCTCGCTTGAAGAAACTAGGTGTTCCCAGAAAGTGTCAGTCTCCATGGACTGGTTTCTCTGCGACAGGGACAGGCCACCTGGCCTCTCCTTCCACTCATATACTGGAAATCTTTGATTTCTGGGGGAAAAAAAATATTACTGGTAAGTGGCATTCTCCACATTCTTGTTTCTCAGAGGGGAGGATATGGAACACTCCTGATGCTTCTGCATGTATATGCTAAAAAGCTTCCTTTTGGAAGAAACTTGTGTTGGGCAGAAAGATGCACTCTCCACGGACTTGTTCCTCCCCAACAGGGACATGGCACCTTGGCTCCTCTTCCAAACCTATATTGGAAATCTCTTTTCTCTTGTGGAAACCAGATGTTACTGGAATGTGGCATTCTCCACAGTCTTGTTTCTGTGAGGGAAGGATATGGCATTCTCCTGACACTGCAACACGTACAAGCTAGAAGAACATTTGAACACTTGAAGAACCTAGAATAACCCTTGAGGAACCACATTGTTTGCTGAAAGTTTCATTCTCCACAGAATTCTTTCTCTGAGTGATGGATACAGCACTTTCCTGATGCTTCAACACATATGAGCTAGAAGGGTTCATGCTTGATGAATCATGTTATTCGATGAACTTTGCTTTATGCACAGACTTCTATCACTGAGGGAGGGATATGGCACATTCCTGACACTTCAACACATACCTGCTAGAAGGCTTCTCATGGGAAGAAACTTGTTGTTTGCTGAAACTATATTCTCCCCAGACTTGTTTCTAAGCATCAGGGTCATGGTCACTTGCCTATACTTCCACACATAGATTTGAAATTGGTTCCATCTTCTGATATCAAGATGGCAGTTATGAGTATCACTCCCCATGGTCTAGTTTTTCAGTTTCAGTTACGGAGGTTTCCTCATGATTCCACATCTGTATTATGAAAGGCTTGATTCTTCAGGAAGGAAGAAGTTACTTGAACGTGGTATTCTTTTTTTTTTTAAAGATTTTATTTATTTTTTTGACAGAGAGAGAGAGAGAGCACAAGCAGGGGGAGTAGCAGAGGGAGAGGAAGAAGCAGGCTCACCAAGCAGGGAGCTCGATACAGGGTGCGATCCCAGGAACCTGGGATCAGGACCTGAGCCAAAGGCAGATGCTTAATGACTGACCCACCCAGGTGCCCCAAACGTTGTATTCTAAACAGACTGTTTCCACTGAGGGAAGGAAAGGCACGTTTCTGAAGTTCAACACAAACATGCTAAAAGGCTTCTCACTAGAGACACTTGTGGTGCTCTAAAAGGTGCATTCTCCACAGTCTTGTTTCTAAGGATAAGGACAATCCATCTTCCCTATACTTCCCCACGTATATTAGAAATCGCTTTTCTCTTCTTGAAGCAAGATGTTAGTGGACAGTGGCATTCTCCACATTCTTGTTTCTCAGAGGGAAAAATATAGCACTACCGTGATGCTTCCACACATATAGGCTAGGAAGCTTCTAGCTTGAAAAAGCACGATGTTGCTGAAATTGCATTCTGCAAAGAATTCTATCTCCAAGAGAAGGAAACGGCACGTTCCTGATGCTAAAACACATATATCTATTAGAAGTGATTTGGTTTGAAATGCATGTCCTTCACTTAAACTTGATTTATTTACAGACTTCTCTCTCTGAGAGAAGGATTTGACAACTCCCTGTGCCTCTAGACGAACATGCTAGAAAACTTCTCTCTAGGACAAAGTTCCTCTTAGGAGAAAGTTGCATTCTGCAGACACTTTATTTACAGAGGAGGAGGATAGGGCATGTTTTGGACGCTTCAACACATACATGTTAGAATGCTTCTCGCTTGAAAAACTTGTGGTTCTCTGAAAGGTGCATTCTCCACACACTTGATTCTAAGGGTAGGGACAATCCACCTTCACTATAATTCCACACATATATTGGAAATCACTTTTCTCTTCTGGAAACACGATGTTAATGGAAAGTAGCATTCTCCACAGTCTTGTTTCTCAGAGGGAAGGATATGGAACTCTTCTGATGCTTCCACACGTATATGCTAAAAAGCTTCCTTAGGGAAGAATCTTGTGTTGGGCAGAAAGATGCACTCTCCACGGACTTGTTTCTCCCAGACAGGGACATGGCACCTTGTCTCTATATCCATACCTCTACTGGAAATCATTTTTTTCTCTTGTGGAAACCAGATGTTACTGAAATGTGGCATCCTCCACAGTCTGTTTCGTCTAAGGAAGGATATGGCATCTTCCTGACCCTACAACACATACAAGCTAGAAGGCTACTCCCTTGAAGAACCATGTTCTTCAGAACAGACTGCAGTCTGTTCTTCAGTGAGCTCTCCAGGCCACACTGTCTCCGTTTCTCTCTGTGCTGCTATAAACTGCAGCGTCCTGCATTGTGTGCCCCTCTGCAGGGCTCCCAGTCCTGCCTCCAGGTTGGGGAATGTCTCTCCCTTTGCGCTTCTAAAACCACCAGTCACTCCCAGTTCGCACGTGTGCTACTCCCCTACTCAGGGTTTCCACCCCGGAGGTTGCAGTTCACCGGCATGACCCCAGTGCACCGGGTTTCCCTCTGGGAGGCTGCAGTCTGCGTGCACGCGACCGTCACTCCGGGTTTCTGTCTGGGGGCTGTAGTTTATGTGCATGTGACCCCGCTGCTCTGGTTTTCCACCCCGGGGGCTGCCCTAAAGTCCTTTCCCGATGCTACTGGTCTGCGAGTCTGTGACCCCTGTGCAGCGTGCGAGGCTGTCACTCACCCGCGGTGTAGTATCTCCACGTCCAGGCACCCTCACCCTGCCGTATATCTGCCCGCAGAATCACGGCTCTCCACTTCGTACCTCCAAACCAACTGCCTGTGATATTCTGCTTGTAGAGATCCAGATCTTCTTACATGTAAGGCTGGTTTTGTGGGTGCTCATAGTGTTCTGGTAGATATCCACCTCGATTCCAGGGACCAGTTGAAATAGGGTCCCCTCCTCCTCCGCCATCGTTTCCCCCCTCGTTTTTAAAATTTTTTTATTGTTATGTTAATCACCATGCATTACATCATTAGTTTTAGATTAAGTGTTCCATGATTCATTGTTTGTGCATAACACCCAGTGCTCCATGCAGAACATGCCCTCTTTAATACCAATCACCAGGCTTACCCATCCTCCCAACCCCCTTCCCTCTAGAACCCTCAGTTTGTTTTTCAGAGTCCATAGTCTCTCGTGGTTCATCTCCCCCTCCCGATTTCCCCCGCTTCATTCTTCCTCTCCTGCTATCTTCTTCTTTTTTTCCTTAACATATCTTACATTATTTGTTTCAGAGGTACAGATCTGTGATTCAATAGTTTGCACAATTCACAGCGCTTACCAGAGCACGTACCCTCCCCACTGTCTATTACCCAGTCAACACATCCTTCCCACCCCAACCGCCACTCCAGCAACCCTCAGTTTTTTTCCTGAGATTAAGAATTCTGCATATCAGTGAGGTCATATGATACATGTCTTTCTCTGTTTGACTTATTTCCCTCAGCATAATACCCTCCAGTTCCATCCACATCGTTGCAAATGGCAAGATCTCATTCCTTTTGATGGCTGCATAATATTCCATTGTATATATATATACCACATCTTCTTTACCCAATCATCTGTCGATGGATATCTTGGCTCTTACCATAGTTTGGCTATTGTGGACATTGCTGCTATAAACATCTGGGTACATGTACCCCTTCAGATCCCTACATTTGTATCTTTGGACTAAATACCCAGCAGTTCAATTGCTGGATCATATGGGGGCTCTATCTTCAACTTTTTGAGGAACCTCCATACTGTTTTCCAGAGTGGGTGCACCAGCTTGCATTCCCACCAGCAGTGTAGGATGGTTCCCCTTTCTCCGCATCCCCATGATTCATCATTCATTGTTTGACATCTGTAATTTCCTGACTTGTTAATTTTAGCCATTCTTACTCGTGCTAGGTGGTATCTCATTGAGGTTTTGATTTGGATTTCCCTGATGCCAAGCGATGTTGAGCACTTTTTCATGTGTCTGTTGGCCATTTGGATGTTTTCTTTGGAAAAATGTCTGTTCATGTCTTCTGCCCATTTCTTGATTGGATCATTTGTTCTTTGGGTGTGGAGTTTGATAACTTCTTTATAGATTTTGGATACTAGTCCTTTAGCTGATATATCATTTGCAAATATCTTCTCCCATCTGTTGGTTGTGTTTTGCTTTTGTTGACTGTTTCCCTTGCTTTGCAAAAGTTTTTTATCTTGATGAAGTCCCCATAGTTCATTTTTGCCCTTGCTTCCCTTGCCTTTGGCGATGTTTCTAGGAAGAAGTTGCTTCGGCTGAGGTCAGAGAGGTTGCTGCCTGTGTTCTCCTTTAGGATTTTGATGGACTCCTCTCTCACATTGAGGTCTTTCAACCATTTGGAGTCTATTTTTGTGTGTGGTGTAAGGAAATGGTCCAGTTTCATTCTTCTGCATGTGGCTGTCCAATTTTCCCAACACCATTTGTTGAAGAGACTGTCTTTGTTCCATTGGACATTCTTTCCTGCTTTGTCAAAGATGAGTTGACCATAGAGTTGAGGGTCCATTTCTGGGCTCTCTATTCTGTTCCATTGATCTATGTGTCTGTTTTTGTGCCAGTACCATACTGTCTTGATGATGACTGCTTTGTAATAGAGCTGGAAGTCCAGAATTGTGATGCCACCAGCTTTGCTTTTCTTTTTCAACATTCCTCTGACAATTCAGAGTCTTTTCTGGTTCCATACAAATTTTAGGATTATTTGTTCCATTTCTTTGAAAAAATTGGATGCTATTTTGATGGGGATTGCATTGAATATGTAGATTGCTCTAGGTAGCATTGACATCTTCACAATATTTGTTCTTCCAATCCATGACCATGGAACTTTTTTCCATTTGTTGTGTCTTCCTCAATTTTTTTCGAAAGTATTTTATAGTTTTCTGAGTACAGATCCTTTGTCTCTTTGGTTAGATTTATTCCTAGGTATCTTATGGTCTTGGGTACAATTGTAAATGGGATCAACTCCTTAATTTCTCTTTCTTCTCTCTTGTTGGTGGTGTATAGGAATGCCACTGATTTCTGTGCATTGATTTTATATCCTGCCACTTTACTGAATTCCTGTATGAGTTCTAGCAGTTTTGGGGTGGAGTCTTTTGAGTTTTCCACATAAAGTATCATGTATTCTGCAAAGAGTGAGAATTTGATTTCTTCTTTGCTGATTTGGATGTCTTTTATTTCTTTTTGTTGTCTGATTGCTGTGGCTAAGACTTCTAATACTATGTTGAATAGCAGTGGTGATAGTGGACATCTCTGCCGCATTCCTGACCTTAGGGGGAAACTCTCAGTTTTTCCCCATTGAGAATGATATTCGCTGTTGGTTTTTCGTAGATGGCTTTTATGATATTGAGGTATGTACCCTCTATTGCTATACTCTGAAGAGTTTTGATCAAGAAAGGATGCTGTACTTTGTCAAATGCTTTTTCTGCATCTATTGAGAGGCTCATATGATTCTTGTTCTTTTTTTGTTAATGTATTGTATCACATTGATTGATTTGTGGATGTTGAACCAACCTTGCAGCCCAAGGTTAAATCCCACTTGGTCATGGAGAATAATCCTTTTAATGTACTGTTGGGTCCTATTGGCTAGTATTTTGGTGAGAATTTTTGCATCCCTATTCATCAGGATTGTTGGTCTGTAATTCTCCTTCTTGATGGTGTCTTTGTCTGGTTTGGGGATCAAGGTAATGTTGGCCTCCTAAAATGAGTTTGGAAGTTTTCCTTCCATTCCTATTTTTTGGAACAGATTCAGAAGAATAGGTATTAATTCTTCTTCAAATGTTTGGTAGAATTCCCCTGGGAAGCCATCTGGCCCTGGGCTTTTGTTTTTGGGAGATTTTTGATGACTTCAATTTCCTTAGTGGTTATAGGTCTGTTCAGGTTTTATATTTCTCCTGGTTCAGTTTTGGTACTTGATACATCTCTAGGAATGCATCCATTTCTTCCAGATTATCTAATTCGCCAGCCTATAGTTATCATATGTTCTTATAATTGCTTTTATTTCTTTGGCGTTGTTTGTGATCTCTCCTCTTCATTCATGATTTTGTTTTGGGTCATTTCTCTCTTCTTTTTGATAAGTCTGGCCAGGGCATTATCAATCTTGTTTATTCTTTCAAAGAACCAGCTCCTAGTTTCATTGATCTATTCTACTGTTCTTTTGGTTTCTATTTCATTGATTTCTGCTTGGATCTTTATTATTTCTTTTCTCCTGTGGGGTTTAGACTTTATTTGCTCTTCTTTCTCCAGCTCCTTTAGGTGTAAGGTTAGGTTGTGTACTTGAGGCCTTTCTTGCTTCTTGAGAAAGGCTTGTATTGCTATATACTTTCCTCTTAGGACTGCCTTTGCTGCATCCCAAAGATTTTGAACAGTTGTGTTTTCATTTTATTGGTTTCCATGAATTTTTAAAATTCTTCCTTAATTTCCTGGTTGACCCACTCATTCTTTAGTAGGATGCTCTTTAGCCTCCATGTATTTGAGTTCTTTCTGACTTTTGTCTTGTGATTGAGCTCTAGTTTCAAAGCATTGTGGTCTGAAAAGAGCCAGGGAATGATCCCCATCTTTTGGTACTGGTTGAGACATGATCTATGACCTAGGATGTGATCTATTCTGGAGAATGTTCCATGGAAACTAGAGAAGAATGTGTATTCCATTGGTTTGGGATGGAATGTTCTGAATATGTCTGTGAAGTCCATTTGGTCCAGTATGTCATTTAAAGTCTTTATTTCCTTGTTGATCTTTTGCTTAGATGATCTGTCCATTTCAGTGAGGTGGGTGTTAAAGTCCCCCACTATTATTGTATTGTTGTTGATGTGTTTCTTAGCTTTTGTTATTAATTGGCTGGTCCCATGTTAGGGGCATAGATATTTACAATTGTTAAAGCTTCTTGTTGGACAGACCCTTTAAGTAGGATATAGTGGCCTTCCTCAACTCTTATTACAGTCTTTGGTTTAAAATCTAATTTGTCTGATATAAGAATTGCCACCCCAGCTTTTTTTGGTGTCCATTACCATGGTAAATGGTTTTCCACCCCCTCACTTTCAATCTGGGGGTGTCTTTGGGTCTAATGAGTCTCTTGCAGACAGCATATCGATGGGTCTTTTTTTTTTTTAATCCAATCTGATAGCCTGTATCTTTTGATTGGGGCATTTAGCCCATTTACATTCAGGGTAACTATTGAAAGATATGAAATTAGTTCCATTGTATTGCCTGTAAGCTGACTGTTACTGTATATTGTCTGTGTTGCTTTCTGGTCTATGTTGCTTTTAGGCTCTCTCTTTGCTTAGAGGACCCCTTTCAATATTTCTTGTAGGGCTGGTTTTGTGTTTGCAAATTCCTTTAGTTTTTGTTTGTCCTGGAAGCTTTTTCTCTCTCCTTCTATTTTCAATGACAGTCTAGCTGGATATAGTATTCTTGGCTGCATATTTTTCTCATTTAGTGCTCTGAATATATCATGCAGTCCTTTCTGGCCTGCAAGGTCTCTGTGGAAAAGTCTGTTGCCAATCTAATATTTCTACCATTGTAGGTTATATATCTCTTCTACTGAGGTGCTTTCAGGATTTTCTCGTTGTCTCTGAGACTAGTAAGTTTTACTATTAAATGTTTGGGTTTTGACCTATTTTTATTGATTTTGAGAGGGGTTCTCTTTGCCTCCTGGATTTTGAGGCCTGTTTCCTTCCCCAAATTAGGGAAGTTCTCTGCTATAATTTGCTCCAATATATCTGCCCTCCTCTCTCTCTTCTTCTGGGATCCCAATTATTCTAATGTTGTTTCGTCTTATGATTTTGCTTCTCTCTCGAATTCTGCCCTCGTGATCCAGTAGTTGTTTATCTCTCTTTTTCTCAGTGTCCTTATTTTCCATCATTTGGTCTTCTATATCACTAGTTCTCTCTTCTGCCTCATTTATCCAAGCAGTTAGCGTCCCCCATTTTTTATTGCATCTTATTAATAGCCTTTTGGATTTCAACTTGGCTAGATTTTAGTTCTTTTACTTCTCCAGAAATGGTTTCTCTAATAACTTCCATGCTTTTTTCAATCCCAGCTAGTATCTTTAAAATCATCATTCTGAACTCTAGTTCTGACATCTTACTAATGACCATATTGATTAAGTCCCTGGCAGTTGGTACTGCCTCTTATTCTTTTTTTTTATCTGAGGTGATTTTTTCCATCTTGTCATTTTGTCCACAGGAGAATAGGTGAATGAAACAACAAAATGCTAACAGGGTAACAATGTCCCCAGAAAATATACACGAACAATTCAGAAAAGACCTGAAACTGGGGGAAAAGAAAGGGAAAGAAAGAAAAAGAAAAAAAAAGAAAAAGATAAAAACAAAACCAAAAATACAGAATATGATCAAATATGATCAGGTTGTGCATAGATAAGTGCCAGATGCTAGATTTTGGGTGTATTTTGGTCTGTTAGAAGAAAGTGCCTCCCAAAATTTTAAAGAAAGAAAAACTTACATATGTACAAAAATAAGGGCTTTTATGATGAAGACATGGAATATGACTGTAAAGATGAAAATTATAAAAGATTTTATAAAAGGAATTGATAAGATAAGATGTTGGTTAAAAAAAGGAAGAAGAGGATTTAAAAAAAAAAAGAGAGAGGGAATGTAATCAGGCAGCAGACTAGAATAAAGCCATACACTAGAAATTTAGGGTATATTTTGATCTGTTAGAAGTAACTATCTCAAAATCTTAAAGAGAGAACTATATATATATATATATATATATATATATATATATATATATATATAT
>NC_058420.1:2511567-2529916 GCF_002201575.2 Neomonachus schauinslandi
ATATATATATATATATATATATATATATATATATATATATATATATACCAAAAATAAGGGTAACTATTCTATGAAGGAATAGAATATGTCTCTAAAAATGAAAAACAAACAAACAAAAAAGATTTTTTTTAAAAAGGGATTGATAAGATGTTGGTTGAAAAAAGGAAAAAGAAAAATTCAAAAAAAATTAACTTTGAAAGACTAAAGAATCATGGTAAAAAAGGCATGGGGAATTTTATGTGCATTATTCCCCTAGCGCTGGAGTTCTGCTCTTCTCATTAACAGGTAAACTTGGTCTTGGCTGGCTGTTCTTGCTGAATTTCTGGGGGAGGGGCCTATTGCCATGGTTCCCAAATCTCTTTGCTGGAGGCACAATTGCCTTGCCAGTTGCCAGGTCCGGGCTAAGTAATCTGCTCGGGTTTGCTCTCAGGAGCTTTTGTTCCCTGCAAGCTTTCCATACATCTTTGGAGGACAAGAGTGAAAATGGTGGCCTCCCAATCTCCACCCTGGAGGAGATGAGAAATCGGCCCCACTCCTCAGTGCGACCCCAGATAAAAGCAGTCAATCACTCCTGTCTCTGTGGTCTCCGCTGTACTCCGTGCTCACCCAGCCTGTGACCGAGCATTTCTATCTCTGGCACACGACACTGTCTGGAGACTCCAAACACAGCAGATCCCTGTGGTGTTCTCCTGAGCTGCTCCTCCCAGGGGAGGAAGGACTGTCTCCCCAGATCTGCTGCGTGTTGGGTCCCTGCTGGAACAGTATTGGCCTGACTGTGCCTCGGATCCTGGTTTATGGCAACCCCGAGCTGAGAGCCCACTCCTTGGCTCCATCTCTGCAACAAGCTTCCCTGCTCTGATACCTGGGAGCTCTGCCACACTCAGGTACTCATGGGCTTTCTGTGACCCTGAGGGTCCTGAGACCACACTGTCCCAGAAAGAGTTCCACCCCCGCTTAGCCACTGGAGCGACGTCCCTCAGTGGAGCAGACTTCTAAAAGTTCCAATTTTGTGCTCCGCTGTTCTATCACTTCCCAGAAGCAGCTGACGGTGGCCCCCTCCCCTGCTGCATATCCTCCCAAATATCACCTGGGATTCACTTCTCCAGACGTCCTACCTTCCAGAAAGTGGTCGCCTTTCTGTTCAGAGTTGTTGCTATTCCATTCTTCAATCTCCTGTTGAGTTCATAGGTGTTCAGAATGGTTTGATCCCTATCCAGCTGAATTCCTGGGACCAGATGAAATCCAGGTCTCCTACTCCTCTGCCATCTTGCTCCGCTCCATGATTTGACCATTTTATGCCTCCTTGCCTATATTTTTAATGGATATTGGCCTGTAAGTTTCTTTTCTTCTACCATGAGACTTTGGTCTAAAAAACATTGGGAAGCATTCTTCTCTCTTTAGTCTTTTGGCAGTATTTAAGACTGGCAGGTGTAAGTTCATGCCCCCCCTTTTCTAATTAATGTAATTTCTTTACTAAAAAAGCTTCCACCCCTTTGTTTTGTTCATGTACACTTCGCAAAACTATTCTGAATTAGAGTATATACAGGCTAAGCCAGGATCCTGGACAGAGAGTATGTATATGTAGGTGGCATCCCTGAGGATTCAGAGATTCAGTGGACCATGACTGCTTCCTCTGCATAACTCACTAAATTGTCTTGCCAGCTTCTACACTAGCTTGAGTGGGCATAATTCAAAAAGGAAAACTCACTCATTCCATTTTTCTGGAGCATTGTGATAGCCTCTAATAACACCCCTACATATGGATGTCTTCAATATATAATATTATGATACCTCTTCAAGTAATTGCTAAAAGATATGGGGTCAAAGTGTTCTATAATACCCATATCCATTTTACTAGTTTTCAATGGACCTATAAATCTCCCCCAGGATTCATCATAGCAACTGTAATGGAAACTTGGACCCCAATAACAGAAATCAGAAGACAACACAAACAGATGACTAGGATCACCTAGATATCTACTGAAGAGTTTTCCCAATTCCTGTTCTTTGGAATCATTCAGACTTCCAACTAGTACAGGAATAATGGTAAATTCATCCTTATGGCTTTCCATGGCTTTAGCTGTATAATAAAAATTGGTTTCAATACTGTGTTTATTTTCATTTGTGTGTAGAGACATGCGTTCAAACGTTCATGTCATACATAGTTCTCTGTAAATCTTTTCATCAATATGAAGATCATACAGAGGTGTTCTATGTATATCCACACTGGAAAGTGCACATAAAGAAGGGGCACTTGAGAAGTCCCAAGGATGAAAATTCTCCAGATTATTAATTCACTTGCTTGTAGGCATGAGCAGCACAAGACCCATGTACATATCCCCCCACCCCCCGAAAAAAATCCTTCTCTTCCTCCTCCTCCTCATCTTCTTCTTTCTCTTCCTATTCCCCTTCCCCTTCTCCTTTCCCTTCCTCTCGTCCTCCTTCTTTGTTTTTAGTTCCAGAGGTAGAATTTAGTGATTCATCAGTTGCATGTAACTCCCAGTGCTCATTCCATCAAGGGTCATCCTTAATGCCCATTGCCCAATTACCCCTTTCCCCACAAACCTCCCCTCCAGCAACCCTCAGTTTGTTCTCTATAGAGTCTCTTATGGTTTGTTGCTCTCTCTATTGTTATTTTATTTTTCCTTCCCTTCCACAATATTCATCTGTTTTGTTTCTTAAATTCCACGTATGAGTGAAATCATATGCTATTTGTATTTCTTTGACTGACTTATTTACTTGACATAATAACCTCTAGTTCCATCCACGTTGTTGCAAATGGCAAGATTTTATTCTTTTTAAAGGCTGAGTAATACATTCAATGGAATATTACTTATTCCTCAATATTCCTCAATGGACTATTACTCATCCAAGAATGGATATATATCCATTCTTTATCCATTAATCTCTTGATGGGCATTTGTGCTCTTTCCCTGTTTTGGCTATTGTGCATAGTGCTGCTATAAACATTGGTATTCCTATGCCCCTTTGAATCATTATTTTTGTACCTTTTCGATAAATACTGACTACTGTAATTGCTAGGTCATAGGATAGTTGTATTTTTAACTTTTTTTAAAAAGATTTTATTTATTTATTTGAGAGAGAGAATGAGAGACAGAGAGCATGAGAGGGAGGAGGGTCAGAGGGAGAAGCAGACTCCCTGCCAAGCAGGGAGCCCAATGCAGGACTCGATCCCGGGACTGCAGGATCATGACCTGAGCCAAAGACAGTCGCTTAACCAACTGAGCCACCCAGGCGCCCCTGTATTTTTAACTTTTTGAAGAAAATCCACACTGTTTCCCAGAATGGCTTCACCAGTTTGCATTCCCACCAACAGTGTAGGAGCGTTCCCCTTTCTCCACATCCTCACCAGCGTCTGTTATTTTCTGAGTTGTTCATTTTAGCCATTCTGACTGCTGTGAGGTGGTATCTCATTGTGGTTTTGATTTGTATTTCTCTGATGATGAGTAATGTGAATATTTCTTCATGTGTCTATTAGCCATTTGTAAGTCTTCTTTGTAGAAATATCTGTTTATGTCTTCTGCCCATTTCTTGTGTTGAGTTTGATAAGTTGTTTATAGATTTTGGATACTAAACCTTTATCTGATAAGTCATTTGCAAATATCTTCTCCCATTCCGTACGTTGCCTTTTAGTTTTGTTGATTATTTTGTTCCCTGTGCAGAAGCCTTTTATCTTAATGAGGTTCCAATAGTTCATTTTTTCTTTTCTTTCCCTGGCAAGGTGTCTAGTAAGAAGTTGCTGTGGGTGATGTAAAAGAGGTTGTTGCCTGTGTTCTACTCTAGGGTTGAGATGGGATTTCTGTTTCACATTTTAGTCTTTCATTCATTTTGAATTTATTTTTGTGTTTGGTGTAAGAAAGTGCTCCAATTTCATTCTTCCATATGTTGCTATGCAATTTTCCCAATACCATTTTCTGAAGAGACTGTCTTTTTTCTATTGGATATTCTTTCCTGCTCTGTTGAAGACTATTTGACTATAGAGCTGAGGGTCCAGTTCTGGGGTCTCTATTCTGTTCCATTGATCTACGTGTCTGTTTTTGTGCCCTACCTTACTGTATGGATGATTATAACTTTGTAATATAGCTTGAAGTCTGGAATTGCAATGCCTTCCACTTTGCTTTGCTTTTTCAACATTACTTTGGCTATTCAGGGTTTGTTTGTTTGTTTGTTTTCTCATTCCATACAAATTTTAGGGTTGTTTGTTCTACTTCTGTGAAAAATGCTGGTGTTATGTTGATGAGAACTATACTGAATGTTTAGATTGCTTTGGGAACTGTAGTCATTTTTAACAACGTTGGTTTTTCCAAACTATGAGCATGGAATGTCTTTCCATTTCTTTGTGTCTTCCTCAATTTCCTTCATAAGTGTAGTACAGTTTTTTTTAAGGATTTTATTCATTTATTTTGAGAAAACAAGAGTAGGGGAAAGGGGAGAGAGAGAAGGAGAGAGGGAATCACAAGCAAACTCCATGCTGAGCATGGAGGCTGATGCAAGGCTCGATCTCACAACCCTGAGATCATGACGAGTTGAAATCAATAGTGGGATGCTCAACTGACTAAGCCACCCAGATGCCTGGCAAGTGTTCTATAGTTTTCAGAGTACAGATATTATACACCTTCGGTTAGTTTTATTCCTAGGTATCTTATGGGTTGGGTCCAATTGAAATGGGATTGGTTCCTTGATTTCGCTTTCATTATTGTTTTTTTGGAAGTTCACAGGCTTCTCTGCATTGATTTTATATCCTATGACATTGCTGAATTCCTCTATCAGTTCTAGCAATATTTTGGTGGAGTCTTTCAGGTTTTCTACATAAACTATCATGTCATCTGCAAAGTGAAAATTTGTCTTCTTCCTTGCTGATTCAGATGCCTTTTGTCTCTTTTCTTATCTGATTGCTAGGATAGGACTTCCAATTCAATGTTGAATGGCAGTGGTGAGAGTGAACATCCCTGTCTTACTACTGACTTAGGGGGAAAATTATCAATTCTTCCCCACTGAGTATGACATTAGTTGTGGGTCTTTTATATATGGTCTTCATGATGCTGATGTATGTTACTTCAGATTTCATTTATTTATTTCAGAGAGAGGGAGAGAGCATGAGTGCAAGCATGAGCAAAGGGAGGGACAGAGGGAGAAGCAGTCTCCCTGCTGAGCAAGGGGCTCGATAAGGGACTTGATCCCAGGACCCTGGGATTATGACCTGAGCCAAAGGCAGACACTTAACCGACTGAGCCACCCAGGCATCCCAATGTATGCTTCTTCAATCCCTACCTTTGTGAGGGTTTTTATCAAGAAAAGATGAGGTATTTTGTCATAGGCTTTTCTTGTTTCTCTTTAGAGGATTATATGGTTCTTATCCTTTCTTTTATTTATGTGGTGTATCACAGTGATTGTTTTGTGGATATTGAACCACCCCTGCAGCCCAGGAATAAATCCTGCTTGGTCATGTTGAATAATTATTTTAACATAGTGTTGTATTTGATTAGCTTGTATCTTGATGAGAATTTTTGCATTCATGTTTATCAGGGATATTGGTCTGTAATTCTTTCAGCGGGTCTTTGTCTTGTTTTGGAGTCAAGATAATGCTGGCCTCATAGTAGGAGTTTGAAAGTTTTCCTTCCATTTCTATTATTGGGAACAGCTTCAGAAGAATAGGTGTGAACTCTTCTTTAAATGTTTAGTAGACTTCCCTGGGAAGACATTTAACCCTGGATTCTTGTTGTTTGGGAGATTTTAGATTACTGATTCAATATTTTTGCTGATTATGGGCCTGTTCAGATTTTCTATTTCTTCCTGCTTTTAGGTTAATATGTTTCTAGGAATTTGTCCATTTCTTCCAGATTTCCTAATTCGTTGGCATTTAATTGCTCATAATATTCTCTTATAATTGTAATTCTGCAGTGTTGATTGTGATCTCTCCCCTTTCTTTCATGATTTTATTTATTTGGATCCTTTCTCTTTTCTTCCAATAAGTCTGGCTAGAGATTTATCAACTTTTTTTTTCTTTGAAAGAGCCAGCTCCTAGTGTGGTTGATATGTTTTACTCGTTGTTTGTTTGTTTCATATCTTTTATTTCTAATCTAATCTTTATTTCCCTTCCCCTCTTGGATATAGGCTTTATTTGCTGTTCTTTTTCCAGCTCCTTTACATGTAAGGTTAGGTTTTGCATTTGAGAGTTTTTTTGTTTCTAGAGGAAGGTCTCCATTGCTATACACTTCCTTCTTAGCATGGCTTTGCTGCATTCCAAAGATTTTGGACTGTCGTATTTTCATTTTCACTTGGTTCCATGTATTCTTTTAATTCTTTTCTAATGTCCTGATTTACTCATCCATTCTTTAGTGGATGTTCTTTAACCTCCATGTATTGCAGTCTTTCCAATTTTTTTCTTGTGGTTGACTTCAGGTTTCATAGCATTGTGGTCTGAAAATATGCATGGTATGATCCCAATCGTTTTGTACCATTTGAGCCCTGATTTGTGACTCAGTATGTGATCTATTCTAGAGAATGCTCCTTGTGCACTTGAAAATAACGTGTATTCTGTGGCTTTAGGCCAAACTGCTCTGAATAAATCTGTTAAATTCACATGGTCCAGTGTGCCATTCAAAGCCTTTGCTTCCTTGTTAAGCCTCTGCTTAGATGATCTGTCCAATGCTTGACCAGACTGTTAAAGTTCCCTACTATTATTGTGTTATTATCTATGAGTTTCTTTAAGTTAGTTTTTCATTGATTTATATATTTGGCTCTTATTACATCTTTGATTTAAAGTCTAGTTTGTCTGATATAAGTATGGCCTCTCCAACTTTTTTTTTATGTCCATTAGCACAGTGAATGGTTTTCCACCCCCTCACTTTCAATCTGGAAGTGTCTTTGGTTGGAACTAAGACTCTTGTAAGGAACATATTGATGGGTCTTGTCTTCGATCTGTTCTGATTCCCAATGTCTTTTGATTGGAGCATTTAGTCCACTTACATTCAGAGTAATTATGGTAATTATGCACCAGGATGCAGTAGACATGAATTCGGTGCCATTGAATTATCTGTAAAATTATTGTACTGTAGATAGCCCATCCTCCTTCCTACTCTTTGCTACTTTTATCCTTCTTTCCCACTCAAAATGTCGCCTTCAATACTTCTTGCAGAACTATTTTAATGTTCACAAACACCTTTAGCTTTTGGTTATCTGCTAAATTCTTTATCTCCTCTTTTTTTTTTTTTTTAATTAGTCAAAACACATTGAGATACCACCTTACACCAGTAAGGTGTACTAGTCACCATACAATGCATCATTATTTTTGATGTGGTGATCCATGACCCATTGTTTTTGTATAACGCCCAGTGCTCCGTGCAGTACCTGTCCTCCTTATTACCCACCACAGGGCTAACCCATCCTCCCGCCCCTTCCCCTCTAAAACCGTTTGTCTCTCAGATTCCATTGTCTCTCATGGTTCATCTCTCCCTCCAATACCTCCCCCCTCATTTTTCCCTTCCTTTTCCTAGTGTCTTCCATGCTATTCCTTATGTTCCACAAATAAGTGAAACCATATGATGATTGATTTTCTCTGCTCAACTTATTTCACTTAGCATAATCACCTCCAGTCCCATCCATGTTGATGTAAAAGTTGGGTATTCATCCTGTCTGATGGCTGAGTAATGTTCCATTGTATATATGGAACACACCTTCTTGATTCATTCATCTGTTGAAGGGCATCTTGGCTCTTTCCACAGTTTGGCTATTGCGGACATTGCTGCTATGAACGTTGGGGTGCGTATGGCCCTTCTTTTCACTACTTCTGTATCTTTGGGGTAAATACCGAGTAGTGGAATTGCTGGGTCATAAGGTAGCTCTATTTTTAAATTTTTGAGGCACCTCCACACTGTTATCCAAAGTGGCTGTACCAACTTGCCTTCCCACCAACAGTGTAAGAGGGTTCCCCTTTCTCCACAACTTCTTCATCATTTTTTGTTCTTTCCCTGTCCATTTTTGCCATTCTAACTGGTGTAAGGTGGTATCTCAATGTGTTTTTTTATTTAGATTTCCCTGATGTCTCATGATGATGAACATTTTTTCATGTGTCTGTTGGCCATTTTATGTCTTCTTCAGAGAAGTGTCTTTTCATATTTTCTGCCCACTTTTAGACTTGATTATTTGTTTTTAGTGTTGAGTTTGAGAAGTTCTTTATATATTTTGGATACCAGCCCTCTATCTGTAGTGTCATTTGCAAATATCTTCTCCCATTCTGTGGGTTGCCTCTTTGTTTTGTTGACTGTTTCCTTTGCTGTGCAGAAGTTTGTATCTTGATGAAGTCCCAAAAGTTCATTTTTCCTTTTGTTTCACTAGCTTTTGGAGATGTATCTTGAAGGAAGTTGCTGTGGCCGATGTCATAGTGGTTACTGCCTATGTTCTCTTCTGGGATTTTGATGGATTCCTGTCTCACATTGAGGTCTTTCATCCACTTTGAATTTATCATTGTGACTGGTGTTAGAGAATGGTCGAGTTTCATTCTTCTGCATGTGGCTGTCCCATTTTCCCAGCACCATTTATTGAAGAGACTGTCTTTTTTCCATTGCATGTTTTTTCCTGCTTTGTCAAAGCTTATTTGACCATAGAGTTGAGGGTCCATATCTGGGTTCTCTATTCTGTTCCATTGGTCTAGATGTCTGTTTCTGTGCCAGTATCATGCTGTCTTGGTGATCACAGCTTTGTAATAGAGCTTGAAATTGGGCAACAGGATGCCCCCAGCTTTGTTTTTCTTTTTCAACATTTCCTTGGTGATTTGGGATCTTTTCTGATTCCATACCAATTTTAGGATTGTTTGTTCCAGCACTTTGAAAAATGTCATCGGAATTTTGATCGGGATGGCATTGAAGATATAGATTGCTCTGGTTAGCATAGACATTTTAACAATGTTTATTCTTCTGATCCATGAGCATGGAATATTTTTCCATCTTTTTCTGTCTTCTTCAATTTCTTTCATGAGTGTTCTGTAGTTCCTAGAACATAGACCCTTTACCTCTTTGGTTAGGTTTATCCCGAGGTATCTTATGGTTTTTGGTGCTATTGTAAACGGAATCGTTTCTCTAATTTCTCTTTGTACAGTTGCGCAAGTGTTAGTGTATATGAAAGCAGATTTCTGTGCATTGATTTTGTATCCTGCCACATTACTGAATTGCTGGATGAGTTCTAGTAATTTCGGGGTGGAGTCTTTTGGTTTCTCCACAAAAAGTATCATGTCATCTGCAAAAAGAGAGAGTTTGACTTTTTCTTTGCCAATCTGAACGCTTTTATTTCTTTTTGTTGTCTGACTGCTGCTGCCAGAACTACTAACACTATGTTGAACAATAGTGGCAAGAGTGGGCATCCTTGACGTGTTCCTGATCTTAAGGGAAAGGCTCTCAGCTTTTCCCCATTGAGGAGGATATTCGCTGTGGGTTTTTCATAGATGGATTTTATGAGCTTGAGGAATATTCCCTCTATCCCTATACTCTGGAGAGTTTTAATCAGGAAAGGATGTTGTATTTTGTCAAATGTTTTTTCTGCATCAATGGAGAGGACCATATGGTTCTTCTCACTCCTCTTATTAATGTGTTCTATCACATGGATTGATTTGCAATGTTGAACCACCCTTGCATCCTGTGGATAAATCCCACTTGGTCGTGATGGATGATCTTTTTAATGTATTGTTGGATCCTATTTGCTAGGATTTGGTTGAGGATTTTGGAATCCATATTCATCAGGGATATCAGTCTGAAATTCTCCTTTTTGATGGGGTTGTTGCCTGGTTTAGGGATTGAGGTAATGCTGGCTTCATAGAATGAGTTTGGAAGTTTTCCTACTGTTTC
The DNA here is from genome assembly GCF_002201575.2 of Neomonachus schauinslandi. Taxonomy (NCBI): domain Eukaryota; kingdom Metazoa; phylum Chordata; class Mammalia; order Carnivora; family Phocidae; genus Neomonachus; species Neomonachus schauinslandi. The sequence continues at coordinate 2,521,428 of NC_058420.1, forward strand.
TATTCTTTGAAACAGCTTCAGGAGAATAGGTATTATTTCTTCTTTGAATGTTTGGTAGAATTCCTGAGGAAATCCATCAGGTCCTGGACTCTTGCTCTTGTTATTAGGAGGTTTTTGTTTCAATCCGCTTACCGGTTATTGGCCTATTCAGGTTGTCAATTTTTTCCTGTTTCAGTCTTGGCAGCTTATCGATTTCCAGGAAGGGCTCCATTTCATCCAGATTGCTCAGTTTATTGCATAGTTTTTGCAAATAATTTCCAATAATTGTTTCTATTTCCTTGGTGTTAGTCATGATCTCTCCCCTTTAATTCATAATTTTATTAATTTGGGTCCTTTCTCTTTTCTTTTGGATAAGTTTGGATAGTGGTTTATCTATCTTATTAATTCTTTCAAAGAACCAACTTCTAGTTTTGTTGACCTGACCTACTGTGTTTCTGGCTTCTAATTCATTGATCTCTGCTTTATTTTAGTTATATCTCTTCTAATGAATGGCTTAGGCATCATTTGTTGCTTTTTCTCTAGTTCTTTAAGGTGTTGAGTATGTTGGTGAATTCGGGATTTTTCTATTTTTTTGAGTGAGGCTTGGATAGCTATGTATTTTCCCCTTAGTGCCGCCTTTGCAGTATCCCATTGGTTTTGGACCGATGTGTTTTCGTTCTCATTGGTTTCCATGAATTGTTTTAAGTTCCTCTTTGATTTCCTGGTTAACCTAAACATTCTTGAGCAGAGTGGTCTTTAGGTTCCAAGTGTTTGAATTTCTGCCAATTTTTTTCTTGTGATTGAGTTCCAGTTTTAGAGCATTGTGGTGTGAGAATATGCAGGGAATAATCTCAATCTTTTGGTATCAGTTGAGACCTGATGTGTGGCCCAGTATATGGTTTATTTTGGAGAAAGTTCCCTGTGTGCTCGAGAAGAAGGAGTATTCTGTAGTTTTAGGATGGAATGTTCAGTAAATATCTATGAGGTCCATCTGGTCCAATGTATCATTCAAAGCTCTTGTTTCCTTGTTGATTTTCTGCTTAGATGATCTATAAATTGCTGAGAGTGGAGTATTGAGGTCTCCTTCAATTAACGTATTGTTATCAATATGACTCTTTATTTTGGTTAACAGTTGGCTTATGTAGATGGTTGCTCCCTTGCTGGGGGCATAGATATTTACAATTATTAGATCTTCTTGTTGGGTAGACCCTTTAAGAATGATACAGTTTCCTTCTGTGTCTCTAATTACAAACTATAGTTTAAAATCTAATTTGTCTGATATGAGAATTGCTACCCCAGCTTTCTTTTGATGTGCGCTGGCATGGAAGATGGATCTCCATCTCTTCACTTTCAGTCTGGATGTATCTTTAGTTTCAAAACGAGTCTCTTGTAGGCAGCATATGGATGGGTCCTCTCTTTTTATCCAATCTGCAAGCATGTGCCATTTTTTGGGAGCATTTAGGCCATTCACGTTGGGAGTGATTATTGAAAGATATGAATTTATTGTCATTATGTTACCTGTGAAGACATTGTTTTATAGATTGTCCCTGTAAATTTCTGTTGTAGATCACTCTTGGGGCTTTTTCCTTTTATAGAACCCCCCTTAATATTTCTTGCAGGGACATCTTAGTGGTCACATATTCTTTCAGTTTCTGTCAGTCGTGGAAGCTCTGCATCTCTCCATCCATTCTAAATGAAAGCCTTGCTGGATAAAGTATTCCTGGCTGCATGTTCTTCTCATTTAGTACCCTGAATATGTCTTGCCATGCCTTTCTGGCTTGCCAGGTCTCTGTGGATAGGTCTGACATTATTCTGATGTTCGTCCCTCTGTACATAAGGAATCTCTTCCCCCTAACTGCACTTAAGATGGTTTCCTTGGTTAAGATTTGCAAGTTTTACTATTACATGCTGGGGTGTTGGCCTGTTTTCCTTGATCTTGGGTGCCTCTAGGACTTGCATGTTTGTTTCATTCCCCAGATTAGGGAAGTTCTCAGCTACAATTTGCTCCAATACATCTTCTATTCCTCTCTCTCTCTCTCCACTCCCTCCAGGATTCCAATGATTCTGACATTGGAATGTTTCATAGTGTCAATTATTTCTCTGATTCTATTTTCATGGATTCTGAGTTGTTTTTCCCTGGCCTCGTCTTTTCCCTTTTTATCTATTACACTGTCTTCCAGATCGCTTATTCTCTCTTCTGTCTCAGTTACCCTAGCTGTTAGATTATCTAGATTGGATTAGATCTCATTGATAGCATTCTTAAGTTCTGCCAATTCCCCTTTTATTTCTGCCCTTAGAGACTCTATGTTGCCATTAATTGATTTCTCCATTCTAGCCATTGTCTTCACAATTGCTAGCCTGAATTCCATCTCTGACATCTTGGTTATGTCTGAATCCATTTGTAAATCTGCAGCATAAGTCATAATCTCTGAGTCTTTTCTGTTTTGGGGGCTCCTCCTCCTAGTCATTCTGTTGATGGGTGTTTGAGGGAATGTATAGAGTCCAAATTATTGACCAGAACCCAAGCAAGATGCACCTGTTTTCTTGGGACCTTAGGGTTGCTGGCCTCTTGTTTTCCCAGCTTGTCTTCTGAGGGAGGGGCCTGCTGTGCTGTTACTCAGGCAACCCTTTTTGGGTGGTGTGGCCCTACCCCTCTCTGGGGGGGGATGGGCTCAGTGGGAATATGTTTTGGGGCTTTTGTTCTCTGTCAGCTTTCCCTGGCGGCTTTCCATGTCTCATCCACGAGTCAGAGAAGAGAGGTCATTTCCAAACCTCTGCCTCAGTGCAGAGAGATCACAGTCTGTTCTTCAGTGAGCTCTCCAGGCCACACTGTCTCTGTTTCTGTCCCTGCTGCTATGAACTGCAGGGACCTGGGTTGTGCACCTCTCCACAGCACTCCCAGTCCTGCCTTCAGGTCGGCAGGTCTCTGCCCTTTGTGCTTCTAAAACCACCAGCCACTCCCAGTTTCCCCGCGCGACTCCGCCTCACTGGGTTTCTGCCCCGGGGGATGCCCTAAAATTCTTTCCCCGCCGCCACCATTCTTCGAGTCTGTGCCTGTCCCCAGCATGCAAGGCTGTCACTCACCAGCGGAATAGAATCCCTACCGCCAGGCACCCTCCCGGTGCCTTTTATCCTCCAATATCTGCCTGCAGAATTTCGGCTGCCCACTTCATACCTTGAAACCAACCACCTGCAATATTCTGTTCGTAGAGATTCAAATCTTCTTACATTTCAGCTGGTTTCGTGGGTGCTCAGAGTGGTCTGGTAGATATCTAGCTCAATTCTGGGTACCAGTTGAAATAGAGTCCCCTACTCCTCTGTCATCTTTCCTCTCCACGGTTGACGGTTTTAGAAGTATGCAGAGACATGCCCCAACCTGGAAGTGAGGACTGGGAGCCCTGCAGAGGGGTGCACAACCCAGGACGCTGCAGTTTATAGCAGCACAGACAGAAATGGAGATAGTGTGGCCTGGAGGGCTCACTGAAGAATAGACTGAGATCTCTCTGCTCTGAGTCAGAGGGCTGGAAAAGATCTCTTTTGCTCTGTCCCTTAGAAGAGACATGGAAAGCTGCCAGGGAAGTCCACCAGTAAACAAAAGCCCCCCAAAACTGGTTTTCACTGAGCCCATCCTCCCCCACAGGGGGTAGGACAACTCTGCTCAAACAGGGTTGCCTGAGTAACAGCGTGACAGGCACCTCCCCAAAAGACAGGCTAGGAGAACAAGAAGGCAACCACCCTAAGGGACCTATAAAACAGTTGCATCTTGCTTGGGTGGTGGTCAATAATTTGGACTCTGTACATTCCCTCAACCACCCATCAAAAGAATGACTGGTGGAGGAACCCCCAAACTAGAAAAGACTCAGAGACTGTGACTTCTGCCACAGATTTACAAATGGATGCAGATATAACGAGATGTTAGAATGGAATTTAGGGTAGCAGGTGTGAAGGCAACAGCTAGAATGGAGAAATTGATAATGGCAACATAGAGTTTCTTTGGGAAGAAATGATAGCTGAATTGGCAGAATTTAAAAATGCTATCAATGAGATCCAATCTAATCTAGATAATCTAACAGTTAGCGTAAGTGAGGCAGAAGAACAAATTAGTGACCTGGAGAGCAATTGATAAAAAGGAAGGAAAAAGAGAAGACCAGGGAGAAACATCTCAAAATCCATGAAAACAGAATCAGAGAAATAAGTGACACCATGAAGCATCCCAATGTCAGAATTATTGGAATCCCTGAGGGGCTGGAGAGAGAGAGAGGACTAGATGTATTTGAGCAAATCATAGCAGAGAACTTCCCTAATCTGGGGGATGAAACAAACATTCGTGTCCTAGAGGCAGAGGGGACCCCTCTGAAGATCAAGTAAAACAGACAACACCCTGGCATGTGATAGTAAAACTTGCAAATCTTAGAACCAAGGAAACCATCTTAAGGGCAGTTTGGGGGAAGAGGTACCTTACGTACAGATGGAGGAACATCAGAATAACGTCAGACCTCTCCACAGAGTCTTGGAAAGCCAGAAAGGCCTGACAAGCCATATTCAGGGTACTAAACAAAAGAACACATAACCAAGAATACTTTATCTGGCAAGACTGTCATTTACAACGGTTGGAAAGATGCAGAGCTTCCAAGATGGCAGAAACTGAAAGAATATGTGACCACTAAGCCGGAACTCCAAGAAATATCAAGGAGGATTCTATAAAAGTAGAAAGACCCCAGGCGCCTGGGTGGCTCAGTTGGTTAAGCGACGGCCTTAGGCTCAGGTCATGATCCTGGAGTCCCAGGATCGAGTCCCGCATCGGGCTCCCTGCTCAGCGGGGAGTCTGCTTCTCCCTCTGACCCTCCTCCTTCTCATATTCTCTGTCTCGCATTCTCTCTCTCTTAAATAAATAAATAAAATCTTAAAAAAAAGTAGAAAGACCCCAAGAGTTATAGAGAACAGAAATTTTAAGGGACAATCTATAGAAAATGGACTTCAAGGCAACATGATTACAATAAATTCGTATCTTTCAATAATCACTCTCAACATGAACGGCCTAAATGTTCCTATAAAATGGTACAGGGTTGCAGATTGGATAACAAGACAGGGCCCATCCATATGCTGTCTACAAGAGACTCATTTTGAACATAAAGATACATCCAGACTGAAAGTGAAGGGATGGAGATCCATTTTCCATACCAATGGACCTCAAAAGTAAGCTGGTGTAGCAATTCTCATGTCAGACAAATTAGATTTTTTTTAATTATGTTATGTTAGTCACCATACACTACATCATTAGTTTTTGATTTAATGTTCCATGATTAATTGTTTGTGTATAACACCCAGGACTCCATTCAGTACGTGTCCTCCTCAATACCCATCACAAAGCTAACCCATGCCCCCGCCACCCTCCCCTGTAGAACCCCCAGTTTCTTTCTCATAGTCCATAGTTTCTCATGGTTCATCTGCCCCTCTGATTTCCCCCCTTCATTTTTCCCTTCCTGCTATCTTCTACTTTTTTTTCTTTTAACATATAATGTATTGTTTGACTCAGAGGTAGAGGTCTGTGATTCAAGAGTCTTACATAATTCACAGCACTCACCGTAGCACATACCTTCCCCAAGGTCTATCACACAGCCAACCCATCCCTCCCAACCCCCACCTCTCCAGCGACACTCAGTTTGTTTCCTGAGATTAAGAATTCCTCATATCAGGAGAGGGGAAAGATGGCGGAGGAGTAGGGGACGCTATTTCAACTAGTCCCCAGAATTGAGCTGGATATCTACCAGACCACTCTGAGCACCCACGAAACCAGCCTGAGATGTAAGAAGATCTGGATCTCTACAAACAATATCGCAGGCAGTTGGTTTGGAGGTAGAGGTGGAGAGCCGAGATCCTGCGGGCAGATATCGGAGGATAAACGGTGGTGGGAGGGTGCCTGGGCGTGGGGATCCTACACTGCCGGTGAGTGACAGCCTCACATGCTGAGGACGGGGCACAGACTCTCAGATGGGTAGCGTCGGGAAAGAACTTTAGGGCATCCCCTGGGGTGGAAAACCAGACCGGCGGGGTCACGCGAACTGCAGCCTCCGAGATGGAAACCCAGTGCACCAAGGTCGTGCAGGTGAAATGCAAATGGAAACCCCAAGTGGCAGAGTCACGCCACGTGAATTGGGAGCAGCTGATGGTTTTCGAAGCACAAAGGACAGAGACGTGCCCCGACCTGGAGGCAGGACTGGGAGAGCTGCGGAGGGGCGCACAACCCAGGATGCTGCAGTTTATAGCAGCACAGACAGAAACGGAGACAGTGTGGCCTAGAGAGCTCACTGAAGAACAGACTAAGGTCTCTCTGTTCTGAGGCAGAGGATTGGAAACGGTCTCTTCTGCTCTGACTCACGGAAGAGACACAGAAAGCCACCAGGGAAAGGCGCCAAAGAACAAAAGTCCCAAAGACTGAATCCCACTGAGCCCATCCCCCACCACAGGGGTCCAGGGCAACTCCGCCCAGACAGGGTTGCATGACTAACAGCGCGGCAAGCCCCACCCACAGAAGGCAAGCTGGGGAAACAAGAGGCCAGCAACCCCAAGGTCCCAAGAAAATAGATCCATCTTGTTTGGGTTCTGGTCAATAATTTCGATTGATTTTATTATTGAAACATCTTTTCTGAAGAGTGAAAAGTTTATTGTTGCCATGAAAGATGCTTTTGAAACATTTATAAATAAAAGAAACATTTATAAATAAAAGACCTAACATTTATAAATAAAAGACCTAACAAGGCTGAACTTCTAGGTATGGTTTTCAATTTTATGAAATATGTATTTTATTTTTTATTTTGTTTCATTTAAGTTATGTGATAAGAGTTCAATTTGACCCCCTAATTTATCAGAGTATTGCATGCTTGATTATCAGCAATTGTAATAAACTATTTCTCTCGAGTTTAGTCTTCACAAGACATTGTTCCTTTGTTTAATAATAACACAGCACTTTGGAAACTTCTGTTCCTTTAGTTTGTTATAAATTTAGTTGTTTTTTTTTATCAGTAGATGAAACTAAAAAATTATAGATAGGCCCACTTCTTTTTCTTGTTCTTATTTTTTAAAATAAATGAAAGTTTTCCTTACTCCTACAAAATCAAATGAATTTATATTTTAAGGTATTTCTTTTTATTGACATACTTTCTGAAAGTTGAAACAAAATATCAAATTGATATTCTTTTGTTCTTTAAAATGAATATAATCAACACTTAATAAATCTTTAAGATTTTGGGATTGAAATAATCTCAGTTTTATAGAATATCTTACGATTTGGGGGGATTTTTAAAAAGATTGGGCGCAAGGCATTGAAGAAATTACTGTATTGTAACATTTGGACATTGAGATTATAGAAATATTAAAAGCACTTAAAGTAAAATTTGTCTTTATTTTCCTTCCATTTCCCTATCCATCAACTCATTTATTCATTTTCTGTTTTATGAAAATTGATGCATCTGGCTCAGGAGGAAAGTATTTATTTGAATAAACGGTTTTTGTTCATAGTGTGTATTTGAAAATATGGCATTACTTAGAAAATTATTTTTTACATTTTAGCAAAGTATGTGGATTCAAAACTTCGTGCAGGTAACAAAGAAGCTACAGATGAAGAACTTGAAGAATTACTAGATAAAGTGATAGTTTTATTTAGGTTCATTAATGGTGAGTAGTTTGGTTTAAAATGTCTATTTAAAAGTTTAAAACAGGTCACCTGGGTGGCTCAGTCAGTTAAGCGTCTGCCTTTGTCTCAGGTCATGATCTTAGGGTCCTGAGATCGAGCCCTGTGTTGGGCTCCCTGCTCAGTTCAGAGTCTGCTTCTCCCTCTCCCCTGCTTGTGCTCTATCACTCTCTCTCTTAAATAAATACATAAAATCTTTTAAAAAATAAATGTTTAAAACAATAACATTTGTGGAAGAAATCTAAAGAAGTTATGTGCAAATCCCAATATAAACTGAATTCAAATAATTTTTTATGGTGGTAAAACTGATAACTTAAAAAAAATTACAATTCAGTGATAATAAGGATGTTCCCGTTTTGGGGCAGCCATCATAATTACCTAGTTTGAAGATTGTTCATCATAAACTCCCTACAAATTTTTTTTTAAAGATTTTATTTATTTATTTGACAGAGAAAGACACAGTGAGAGAGGGAACACAAACTGGGAGTGGGAGAGGGAGAAGCAGACTCCCTGCTGAGCAGGAAGCCCGATGCGGGACTCGATCCCGGGGCTCCAGGATCATGACCTGAGCCGAAGGCAGTCGCTTAACCAACTGAACCACCCAGGCGCCCAACTCCCTACAAATTAAGCAATCATTCCTCATTTACTTCTTGCCTTCAGCTTCTGGAAACCAATAATTTGACTGTTCTATATGGAATTATGTATGTTGAGGTATATTATATAAATGCAATCAGATAATGTGACCGCTTGTGTTTCACTTGCTGTTATTTACATGATTTTCAAATATTATTGGATATAATATGTGATTTAATTGGCATCT
>NC_058420.1:2534916-2562028 GCF_002201575.2 Neomonachus schauinslandi
TCTCCAGCTCCTTTAGGTGTAGGGTTAGGTTGTATACTTGAGACCTTTCTTGCTTCTTGAGAAAGGCTTGTATTGCTATATACTTTCCTCTTAGGACTGCCTTTGCTGCATCCCAAAGATTTTGAATACTTGTGTTTTCATTTTCATTGGTTTACATGTATTTTTTTAATTCTTCTTTAATTTCCTGGTTGACCCATTCGTTCTTCAGTAGGATGCTCTTTAGCCTCCATGTATTTGAGTTCTTTCTGACTTTTGTCTTGTGATTGAGCTCTAGTTTCAAAGCATTGTGGTCTGAAAATAGGCAGGGAATGATTCCAATCTTTTGGTACCTGTTGAGACCTGATTTATGACCTAGGATGTGATCTATTCTGGAGAATGTTCCATGGGCACTAGAGAAGAATGTGTATTCCGTTGCTTTGGTGTGGAATGTTCTGAATATGTCTGTAAAGTCCATTTGGTCCAGTGTGTCATTTAAAGTCTTTATTTCCTTGTTGATCTTTTGCTTAGACGATCTGTCCATTTCAGTGAGGTGGGTGTTAAAGTCCCCCACTATTATTGTATTGTTGTCGATGTGTTTCTTTGCTTTTGTTATTAATTGGCTTATATAATTGGCTGCTCCCATGTTAGGGGCATAGATATTTACAATTGTTAGATCTTCTTGTTGGATAGATCCTTTAAGTATGATATATTGTCCTTCCTCATCTCTTATTACAGTCTTTGTTTTAAAATCTAATTTGTCTGATATAAGGATTGCCACCCCAGCTTTCTTTTGGTGTCCATTAGATGGTAAATGGTTTTCCAACCCCTCAATTTCAATCTGGGGCTGTCTTTGGGTCGAAAATGAGTCTCTTGCAGACAGCATATTGATGGGTCTTGTTTTTTCATCCAGTCTGATAGCCTGTGTCTTTTGATTGGGGCATTGAGCCCATTTACATTCAGGGTAACTATTGAAAGATAGGAATTTAGTGCCATTGTATTGCCTGTAAGGTCACTGTTACCGTATATTGTCTGTGTTCCTTTCTGGTCTATGTTGCTTTTAGGCTCTCTCTTTGCTTAGAGGACCCCTTTCAAAATTTCCTGTAGGGCTGCTTTTGTGTTTGCAAATTCCTTTAGTTTTTGTTTGTCCTGGAAGCTTTTTATCTCTCCTTCAATTTTCAAAGACAGCCTAGCTGGATAGAGTATTCTTGGCTGCATATTTTTCTCATTTAGTGCTCTGAATATATCCTGCCAGTCCTTTCTGGCCTGCCAGGTCTCTGTGGATAGGTCTGTTGCCAATCTAATGTTTCTACCCTTGTAGGTTACATATCTCTTCTCCCGAGCTGCTTTCAGGATTTTCTCTTTGTCTATGAGACTCGTAAGTTTTACTATTAGATGTTGGGGTGTTGACCTATTTCTATTGATTTTGAGAGGGGTTCTCTGTGCTTCCTGGACTTTCATGCCTGTTTCCTTCCCCAAATTAGGGAAGTTCTCTGCTATAATTTGCTCCATTATACCTTCTGCCCCTCTCTCTCTTTCTTCTTCTTCCGGGATCCCAATTACTCTAATGTTGTTTCGTCTTATGGTATCGCTTATCTCTCGAATTCTGCCCTCGTGATCCAGTAGTTGTTTATCTCTCTTTTTCTCAGCTTCTTTATTTTCCATCATTTAATCTTCTATATTACTGATCTCTCTTCTGCGTCATTTATTCTAGCAGTTAGCGCCCCCATTTTTGATTGCACCTCATTAATAGCCTTTTTGATTTCTACTTGGTTGGATTTTAGTTCTTTTACTTCTCCAGAAAGGGCTTCTCTAATAACTTCCATATTTTTTTCAAGCCCAGCTAGTATCTTTAACGTGATGATTCTGAACTCTAGATCTGACATTGTACTAATGTCCGTATTGAGTAGGTCCCTGGCAGTCGGTACTACCTCTTGTTCTTTTTGTTGACGTGATTTTTTCCGTGTTGTCATTTTGTGCAGAGGAGAATAGATTAATGAGAGAACATAATGCTAGCAGAGTAACAACGTCCCCAGAAAATATACTCTAAACAAATCAGAAAAAACCTGAAGCAGTGGGAAAAGGAAGGGAAAGAGAGAAAAAAGTAAAAGAAAAAAAAGAAAAAGATAAAGATAAAAACAAAAACAAAAACAAACAAAACAAAACAACAACAAAAAAAAAACCAGAATGTGATCAAATATGATCAGTGCCACACACTAGATTTGGGGTGTATTTTGGTCTTTTAGAAGAAAGTGCCTCCCAAAATTTTAAAGAAAGAAAAACTTATATATGTACAAAAATAAGGGTTGATATGATGAAGGGATGGAATATGACTGTAAAGATGGTAATTATAAAAAATTTTATAAAAGGAATTGATAAGAAGTTGTTTGAAAAAAGAAAGAAGAGGATTTAAAAAAAGAAAAAAAAAGGGAGAGGATGTGATCAGGCAGGGGAATAGAAAACACCATATACTAGAGATTTAGGGTATATTTTGATCTGTTAGAAGAAACTATCTCAAAATTTTAAAGAGAGAACAACTTATATATATAAGCCAAAAATACGGGTAACTACTATGAAGGGATAGAATATGAGTCTAAAAATGAAAAATAATAATGTTTTTTTTTTTAAAAAAAGGGATTGATAAGATGTTGGTTGAAAAAGGGAAAAAGAAAAATTCAAAAAGAAAAAAAAAAGAAAAAAAGACAGTTAAAAAAAATTAACTTTGAAAGACTACAGAATCATGGTAAAAAAGCCATGAATTCAATGTGCAGTAGTCCCCTAGAGCTGGAGTTCTGCTGTTCTCTTTGATGGGTAAACTTGGTCTTGGCTGGCTGTTCTCGCTGATCTTCTGGGCAGGGGCCTGTTGCCATGGTTTCCAAATGTCTTTGCCGGAGGCAGAATTGCCCCGCCTTTGCCCCCTCCCAGCTAAGTAATCTGCTCAGGTTTGCTCTCTGGGGCTTTTGTTCCCTGCGAGCTTTCCGTACAGCTTTGGAGGCGGAGAGTGAAAATGGCGGCCTCCCAATCTCCGCCGCAGAGGAGCCGAGAACTCGGGGCCCCGCTTCTCAGTGAGCCCCCAGAGAAAAACCCCAGAGCACTCCGTGCTCACCCGGCCTGTGACCGCGCTTCTATCTCTGGCACCCGACTCCGGGTGGAGTCTCCAAACCCAGCAGATCCCTGCGGTGCACTCCCGCGCGGCTCCTCCCAGGGGAGGAAGGTGAGTCTCACCGGATCTGCTGCTTGTTGGGTCCCTGCTGGAGGAGCAGTGGCCCGACTGTGCCGCGGATCATGGTTTATGGCAACCCCAAGCTGAGAGCCCGCGCCTGGGCTCCGCCTCTGCAGCGGCTTCCCTGCTCCGATACCTGGGAGCTCTGCCACACTCAGGCACCCCCGGTCTTTCTGTGACCCGTGGGTCCTGAGACCACACTGTCCCGGAGGGTTCCACCCCCCGCTTAGCCACCAGAGTGACGTCCCTCAGTGGAGCAGACTTTTAAAAGTTCTGATTTTGTGCTCCGCGGCTCTATCACTTGCCAGAAGCGGCCGCCGGAGGCCCCTCCCCCTCGGTCTATCCTCCCGAATATCGCCTCGAATTCACTTCTCCACACGTCCTACCTTCCAGAAAGTGGTCGCTTTTCTGATGAGAGAGTTGTTGCTCTTCTTTTCTTCGATCTCCTGTTGAGTTTGTAGGTGTTCAGAATGGTTTGATCCCTATCCAGCTGAATTCCTGAGACCAGACGAAATCCAGGTCTCCTACTCCTCCGCCATCTTGCTCCGCCCCCCAATATTTTAATTTTATATTTACAAATTTATGACACTGGATAAACTCTGTACATATAAGCTGGGATCAGTAGCAAATATAAGTAAAAAGAAAGAGAAGCATGAAGGCTTAACATACTCAGGAAATTGAGGACAGTTTCTCTAAAGAAGCATAATTGAAATGAGATATGAAAATACAGAAATTCTGATAATGAAGGCAGAGGTATAGTTCATGCTACAAAGTTTGAAACCTGGGAAGTCAGAATAATCAGAGAGGAGGAACATATAGTAGCTGTCCTAAAAGCTGAACTAAGAAGTTGATCAGAATCAGATTTTGCTAGACCTGGGAGACCTTGTCTGTGATACTGTTTTATATCATAGAAGCAAAAAAAATTATTTGAACAGTTTGAAACAGGATTAGAAGCATTCATTTCTTTTTTTCTTTACTTTCAAGTTTTAAAAAAATTCTAGTTAGTTAACATAAAGTGTAGTATTTGTTTCAGGAGTTGTATTTAGTGACTCATCGCTTACATTCAACAATAAGTGCTCTCCTTAATGCCCATCACCCATTTAACACATCCTCCTACCCATCTCTCCTCTGGAAACCATCAGTTTTTTTAGAGTTGAAAGTCTTTTATGGTTTGCCTCTCTTTTTCCTTATGTTCATCTGTTTTGTTTCTTGAATTCCACGTCTGAGTGAAATCATATGGTATTTGTCTTTCTCTGGCAAACGTACCTTGCCTTAGCATAATACTCTCTAGTTCCAGTCACGTTGTTGCAGATGGTAAGATTGCATTCTTTTTTATGATTAATATTCCATTGTATATATACCACATCTTTTTTTTCCATTCCATTAGTCCATGGGGATCACTCCATAGTTTAGCTATTGTTGATAGTGCACTTATAAACATCAGGGTGCATGTAATCCTTTTGAGTCTGTATGTTTATATCCTTTGCATAAATATCTAGTAGTGCAACTGCTGGCTCATAGGGTAGCTCTATTTTTAAGTTTTTGAAGAAACTCCATACTGTTTTCCAGAGTGGCTGCATCAGTTTGCATTCCCACCAACAGTGTAAAATGGTTCCCCTTTCTCCGCATGCTTGCCAATATGTTATTTCCAGTGTTGTTAATTTTAGACAATCTGACAAGTGTGAGGTGGTATGTCATTGTAGTTTTGATTTGTATTTCCCTGATGATGAGTGATGTTGAGCATCTTTTCATGTGTCTGTTGGCTTTCTGTATAACTTCTTTGGAAAATTGTCTATTCAGGTCTTCTGCCCATTTCTTAACTGGATTATTAGCTTTTTTGGGTGTTGAGTTTTATAAGTTCTTTATAGATTTTGGATACTAACACTAACACATTTGCGAATATCTTCTCCCATTCTGTAGGTTGCCTTTTAGATTTGTTGTTTGTTTCCTTTACTATGCAGAAGCTTTTTATCTTGATGAGGTCCAAATATTTCATTTTTGCTTTTGTTGCCCTTGGCTCTGGTGATGTGTCTGGTAAGAAGTTGCTATAATTGAAGTCAAAGAGGTTGCTGCCTGTGTTCTTAGGATTTTGATGGAGTCCTGTCTCACATAAACTCATACATTTTGAGTTTATCTTTTGTGTGGTGTAAGAGAATGATTCAGTTTCATTCTTCTGCATGTGGCTGTCCAATTTTTCCAAGAGCATTTGTTGAAGAGACTGTCTTTTTTCCATTGGATATTTTTTCCTGCTTTGATTAGGTGACCAGATCACTGTGGGTCCATTTTGGGTTTTCTCTTCTGTTCCATTGAGTTTATCTTTGTGTATGCTGTAAGAAAATGGTCCAGTGTCATTCTGGACACTATGGCTACCCGATTTTCTGAACAACACTTGTTGAAGATATTTTTTTTTTTCCATTGGATATCCTTGCTTGCTTTGTTGAAGATTAATTGACCAGATTGCTGTGGGTCCATTTTTGGTTCTCTATTCCGTTCCATTGATCTATGCATCTGTTTTTGTACCAGTACCATACTGTCTTGATGATCACAGCTTTGTAATAGACGTTGAAGTCTGGGATAATGATGCCTCCAGTTTTGTTTTTCCTTTTCAGCATTATGTTGGCTATGTGGGATCTTCTGTGGTTCCTGACATGTTTTATGATTGTTTGTTCCAGTTCTGTGAAAAAATGCTGCTGTTACTTTGATAGGATTGCATTGAATGTGTAGATTGCTTTGGATAGTATAGATATTTTAACAATGTTCTTCCAGTCCATGAGCATAGAATGCTTTTCCATGTCTTTTTGTCCTCTTCAATTTCTTTCATCAATGTTCTATAGTTTTTAAAAAGCAGATCTTTTACCTCTCTAGTTATGTTTATTCCTAGTTATCTTCTTTGTGGTGCAATTGTAAATGGGATTGATGCTTTGATTTCTCTTTCTGTTGTTTCATTTTTGCTGTATAGAAATATAACAGATTTCTGTACATTGATCTTGTATCCTGAGATTTTACTGAATTCGTGTATCAGTTCTAGCAACATTGGGTGGAGTCTTTGGGATTTTTTCATGTTTCTGTTAGCCATTTGTATGTCATTGTCAGAGAAGTGTCTGTTCATGTCTTCTCCCCATTTTTTTACTTGATTATTTGTTTTTTTCGGTGTTGAGTTTGAGAAGTTCTTTATAAATCTTGGATACCAGCCCTTTATCTGGAGTGTCTTTTGCAAATATCTTCTCCCATTCTGTGGGTTGCCTCTATGTTTTGTTGACTGTTTCTTTCGCTGTGCAGAAGCTTTTTATCTTGATGAAGTCCCAAAAGTTCATTTTTGCTTTTGTTTCACTAGCCTTTGGAGATGTATCTTGAAAGAAGTTGCTGTGGCCAATGTCAAAGAGGTAACCTATGTTCTCTTCTGGGATTTTGATGGATTCCTGTCTCACATTCCTGTATCTTGAAAGAAGTTGCTGTGGCCAATGTCAAAGAGGTAACCTATGTTCTCTTCTAGGATTTTGATGGATTCCTGTCTCACATTAAGGTCTTTCATCCATTTTGAGTTTATCTTTGTGTATGGTGTTAGAGAATGATCAGGTTTCGTTCTTTGGCATGTGGTGTCCAATTTTCCCAGCACCATTTATTGAAGAGACTTTTTCCCATTGCATATTTTCCTGCTTTGTTGAAGATTATTTGACCATAGAGTTGAGGGTCCATATCTGGGCTCTCGATTCTGTTCCATTTGTCTATATGTCTGTTTTTGTACCAGTAATATGCAATCTTGGTGATCACTGTTTTATAATATAGCTTGAAATCAGGCATCATGATGCCTCCAGCTTTGTTTTTCTTTTTCAACCTTTCCTTGGTGATTCCAGGTCTTTTCTATTCTGATTTTAGGATTGTTTGTTCCAGCACTTTGAAAAATGTCACTGGAATTTTGAGCAGGATGAATTGCTCTGGGCAGCATAGACATTTTAACAATATTTGTTTGTCCGATCCATGAGTATGGAATGTTTTCTTTTTGTGTCATCTTCAATTTCTTTCATGAGTGTTCTGTAGTTCCTAGAGTATTCATCTTTTACCTCTCTGGTTAGGTTTATTCTGAGGTATTTTATGATTTTTGGTGCTATTGTAAATGGAATCATTTCTCTAATTTCTCTTTCTACAGTTGCATTGTTAGTATATAAGAAAGCAGTTGCTTTCCGTGCATTGATTTTGTATCCTGCCACATTACTGAATTGCTGGGTGAGCTCTACTAATTTGGGGGTGGGGTCCTTTCGGTTTTCCATATAGAGTATCATGCCATCTGTGAAGAGAGAGAGTTTGACTTATTCTTTGCCAATTTGAATACCTTTTATTTCTTTTTGTTGTCTGATTGCTGTTGCTAGGACTTCTAGTACTATGTTGAACAATAGTGGCGAGAGTGGGCATCCTTGTGTTCCTGATCTTAAGGGAAAGGCTCTCAGGTTTTGCCCATTGAGGATGATATTTGCTGTGGGGTTTTCATAGATGGATTTTATGACCTTGAGGAATGTTCCCTCTATCCCTATACTCTGAAGAGCTTTAATCAGGAAAGGATGCTGTATTTTATCAAATGCTTTTTGTGCATCAATTGAGAGGACCATATGGTTCTTCTCCCCCCTCTTACTAATATGTTCTATCACATTGACTGATTTGCAAATGTTAAACCACCCTTGCAACCCGGGGATAAATCCCACTTACTCGTGGTGGATGATCCTTTTAATGCATTATTGAATCCTATTAGCCAGGATTTTGTGAGGATTTTGGAGTCCATATTCATCAGGTATTTCGGTCTGAAATTCTCCTTTTTGATGGGGTCTTTGCCTGGTTTGGGGATTAGGGTAATGCTGGCATCATAGGATGAATCTGGAAGCTTTCCTTCTGTTTCTATTTTTTGAAACAGCTTCAGGAAAATAGGTATTATTTCTTCTTTGAATGTTTGGTAGAATTCCCCAGGGAATCCATCAGGCCCTGGACTCTCGTTTTTTGGGAGGTTTTTGATCACTGCTTCAATCTCCTTACTGGTTATTGGCCTATTCAGGTTGTCAGGTTTTTCCTGTGTCAGTCTTGCCAGATTATAGGTTTCCAGGAAGACATCCATTTCTTCAGTTTGCTCAATTTATTGGCACATAGTTGTTGATAATAATTTCTAATAATTG
This sequence comes from Neomonachus schauinslandi, assembly GCF_002201575.2. Taxonomy (NCBI): domain Eukaryota; kingdom Metazoa; phylum Chordata; class Mammalia; order Carnivora; family Phocidae; genus Neomonachus; species Neomonachus schauinslandi. The sequence continues at coordinate 2,543,275 of NC_058420.1, forward strand.
TTTCTATTTCTTGGTGTTAGTCGTAATCTCTCTCCTTTCATTCATAATTTTATTAATTTGGTTCCTTTCTCTTTTCTTTTGGATAAGTCTGGCCATTTGTTTATCAATCTTATTAATCCTTTCAAAGAACCAGCTTCTAGTATTGTTGATCTGATCTACTCTGTTTCTGGTTTTAAATTCATTGATCTCTGTTGTAATCTTAATTATTTCCCTTCTAAAGTGTGACTTAGGCATTGTTTGTTGCTTTTTCTCCAGTTCTTTAAGGTGCAAAGTTATTTGGGGATTTCAGGATTTTTCTGTTTGAGTGAGGCTTGGATGGCTATGCATTTCCCCCTTAGGACCACCTTTCCAGTATCCCATAGGTTTTAGACCGATGTGTTTTTGTTCTCATTGGTTTCCATGAATTGTTTCAGTTCTTCTTTGATTTCCTGGTTGACCGAAACATTCTTGAGTAGAGTGGTTTTTAGCTTCCAAGTGTTTAAATTTCTTCCAAGTTTTTTCTTGTGATTCAGTTCCAGTTTTAAAGCATTATTGTCTGCCAATATGCAGGGAATAATCTCAATCTTTTGGTATCAGTTGAGACCTGATTTGTGACCCAGTATATGGTCTATTCTGGAGAAAGTTCCATGTGTGCTCCAGAAGAAAGACTATTCTGTTATTTTAGGGTGGAATGTTCTGTATATATCAATGAGGTCCATCTGTCATTCAAAGCTCTTGTTGCTTTATTGATCTTCTGCTTAGATGATCTGTCTGTTGCTGAGAGTGGAGTATTGAGGTCTCCTACAATTAACGTATTGTTATCAATATGATTCTTTATTTTGGTTAATGGTTGGCATATGTGATTGTCTGCTCCCATGTTGGGAGCATAGATATTTACAATTGTTAGATCTTCTTGTTGGATAGACCCTTAAGAATGATATAGTGTCCTTCTGTGTCTCTAACTGCAGTCTTTAGTTTAAAATCTAATTTGTCTGATATAAGAATTGCTACCCCAGCTTTCTTTTGGGTCCGTTGACATGGAAGATGGATCTCTGTCCCTTCATTTTCAGTCGGGATGTATCCTTAGGTTCAAATGAGTCTCTTGTAGACAGCATATGGATTGGTCCTCTCTTTTTATCCAATCTGAAACTCTGTGCCATTTTTTGGGAGCACTTATGCCATTCATGTTGAGAGTGCTTATTGAAAGATAGGAATTAATTGTCATCACATTGCCTGTGAAGACGTTGTTTCTATAGATTGTCCCTGTAAATTTCTGTTGTATATCACTATTGGGGTCTTCCTCCTTTTATAGAACCCGCCTTGGTACTTCTTGCAGGGCCCTCTTAGTGGCCACATATTCTTTCAGTTTCTGTCAGCCTTGGAAGTTCTGCATCGCTCCATCCATTCTAAATTACAGCCTTGCTGGATAAGGTATTCTTGGTTGCATGTTCTTTTTGTTTAGTATCCTGAATATGTATTTCCAGGCCTTTCTGGGTTGCCAGGTCTCTGTGGATAGGTCTGACGTTATTCTGATGTTCCACCCTCTGTATGTAAGGAATTTCTTCCCCCTCACTGCCCTTAAGATGGTGTTCTTTGTTCTAAGATTTGCAAGTTTTACAATTACATGCCAGTAAGGTAACAATATATGTGTTGGCCTGTTTTCCTTGATCCTGGGTGGGTCCTCTCTGCCTCTAGGACACGAATGTTTGTTTCATTCCCCAGATTAGGGAAGTTCTCGGCTATGATTTGCTCAAATATATCTTCTAGTCCTCTCTCTATCTCCACCCCCTCAGGGATCCCAATAATTCTGACATTGGAATGTCTTATGTCATCACTTATTTCTCTAGTTGTTTTCATGTACTTTGAGTTGTTTCTCCCGGCCTCCTCTGTTTCCTTCTTTTCTATCAATTGGTGTTCTAGATCACTAATTTGTTTTCTGCCTCACTTACCCTAGCTGTTAGATTATCTAGATTAGATTGGATCTCATTGATAGCATTTCTAAGTTCTGCCAGTTCAGGTTTCATTTTTGCCTTTAGAGTACTCTTTGTTGCCATTAATTGATTTCTCCATTCTAGGTATTGTCTTCAGAACTGTTACCTGAAGTCCATCTCTGACAACTTGGTTATCTGTATCCATTTGTAAATCTGTGGCATCTCTGAGTCTTTCTTACTTTGGGGGTTCCTCCCCCTAGCCATTCTGTTATGGGTGGTGGAAGGAATGTACAGAGTCCAAATTATTGACCACAGCCCAAGCAAGATGCACCTGTTTTCTAGAGACCTTACGGTTGCTGGTCTCTTGTTTTCCCAGGCTGTCTTCTGGGGGAGGGTCCTGCCACGCTGTTACTCAGGCAATCCTGTTTGGGCAGAGGTGCCCTACTCCCTGTGGGGGGAGGGATGGGCTCAGTGAAAACTGGTGTTTTGGGCTTTTGTTCTCTGGCGCCTTTCCCTGGCAGCTTTCCGCGTCTTCCATGAGTCAGAGCAGAAGAGACCGTTTCCAACCCTCTGCCTCAGAGCACAGAGAATGCAGTCTATTCTTCAGTGAGCTCTCCAGACCACACTATATTCATTTCTGCCTGTGCTGCTATAAACTGCAGCGTCCTTGGTTGTGTGCCCCTCAGCAGGGCTCCCAGTCCTTGCCTCCAGGTCGGGGCACAGGAGTATGTCTCTGCCCTTTGTGTTTCTAAAACCACCAGCTGCACCCAGTTGCTCGCTCAGCACCCGCCCCACCACTCCGGGGTTCATTCTGGGGGGCTGCCCTAAATCCCTTTCCCCGCTGCTACCAGTCTCAAGTGTGTGACCTGTCCCCAGCGTGGGAGGCTTTTGCTCACTGGCGGTACAGGATCTGCAGGCCTCCCAACACTTTCCGTTTATCTTCCAACATCTTCCCGTGGAATCATGGCTCCCCACTTCATACCTCGAAACCAACCACCTGAGATATTCTGTTTGTAGGGATCCAGATATATCTTCTTACATCTCAGGCTGATTTTGTGCATGTTCAGAGTGGTCTGCTAGATATCCCGCTCAATTCTAGGAATGGTTGGAATAGGGTCCCTTACTGCTCTGCCATCTTTTCCTCTCCCCTCCTCTCTTCTTTTTTTCATGATTTTAGGTATTTGGGTCCTTTCTCTTTTCCTTTGATAAGTTTGGCTAGAATTTATCAATTTCATTAATTTTTTCAAAGAACCAGCTCTTAGTTTTGTTGTTCCTTTTTATGTTTTGTTTGTATATCATTTATTTCTGCTCTAATCTTTATCATCTCCCTTCTTCTGCTGGCTTTGCGTTTCATTTGTTTATCCAGCTCCTTTAAGTGTGATGTTAGGTTGTGTATTTGAAACTTTTCTTGTTTCTGGAGGAAGGCCTGTATTGCAGTATATTTCCATCTTAGGATCGCCTTTGCTTCATCCCAGATGTTTTGGACTGTTGTGTTTTAATTTTCATTTGCTTCTATGTATTTTTCAATTTCTTCTTTAATATCCTAGGATGTTCATTAGTCTCCATGTATATGTTGTTTATCCAAATTTTTTCTTGTGGTTGACTCCAAGTTTCATAGCACTGTGGTCTGAAAATATGCATGGTATGGTCTCGATATTTTTGTACTGGTTGCTTTAGGATGAATGCTCCGAATATATCTGTTGAGAATATCCAGACGAGTGTGTCATTCAGAGCCCCTGTTTTCTTGTTGATCTTCTACTTTGATGATCTGTCCATTTTTGTGAGTGGGGTATAAAGTCCCTTACTGTTGTTATTGTATTATTATCAATGAGTTTCTTTATGTTTGTGATTAATTTATTTGTATATTTGGGTGCCTCCATGTTGGGTACATAAATATTTGCAATTGTTAGATCTTCTTGATGGATAGTCCCCTTAATTAAGATGTAGTATCATTCTTCATCTCTTGTCACAGTCTGTTTTAAAACCTGGTTTGATATTAGGATGTCTACTTCAGCTTTCTTTTGACATGCATTAGCATTGTAGGTGTTTCTCCATCTTCTAGCTTTCAATCTTCAGGTGTCTTTAGGTCTAAAATGAGTCTCTTGTAGGCAGCATACAAATGGTTCTTGTTTTTTTATTATTATTATTCATTCTGATACCTTATGTCTTTTGATTTGAATATTTAGCCCCTTTACATTCAGAGTAATTATTGATAGATGTGACTTTAGTGCGATTGTGTTACCTGTGGAGTTGGTATTGTGGTGATGTTTCTGGTCCTTTCTAGTCTCTGTTGTTTTTGTTCTTTTTTTACCATTCAGACTCCCCTGTAAATTTTTTGCAGGGCTGGTTTAGTGGTCATGTACTCCTTTATTTTATTTTATTAATTTAATTTAATTTTATTATGTTATGTTAGTCACCATACAGTACATCATTAGTTTTTGATGTAGTGTTCCGTGATTACTTTAGTTTTTTGTTTTTTTGTCTGGAAACTTTTTATCTGTCTTTCTATTCTTAATGACAGCATTGCTGGAAAAAGTTGCATATTTTTCACCATCAATATGTTGTGTATATCCCTTCTTTCTTCTGACCTGCCAGGTTTCTATGGACAGATCTACTGTGAAGCTAATTTGTCTTCCGTTGTAGGTTAGGGATTTCTTTTTCCTTTGCTTTCAGGATTATCTCTGTATTTTGCAAAGTTTACTATGAAAAGTGTTGGTGTGGGCCAGCTCTTGTTGAATTTAATGGGAGTTCTCTGTGCTTCCTGGATTTGAATGCCTGTTTCCTTCCCCAGATTAGGGGATTAAAAATATAAATCTATATTAATTGCTAAATCTATATTAATCACTATAAATCAATTAAATTAACCTGTTACCCCTTTCTCTCTCTCTCTCTCTCTCTCTTTTTTTTCTGGGACTCTTATGACATGAGTGTTTGTGTTTTAAATAGTTGCTGATTTCATAAGTGTACATTTGTGATCCAATACTTTTCTTTCCCTCTTCTTTTCAGCTTCATGGTTTTCCATAATTATTATTCTGTGTCACTGATCCATTCCTTTTCTTCATCTATACTCTGTGTTATGGCATCCAGTCAGTTTTGGACTTGGTGACACTATTTTTTAGTATACTCTGACTAGTTTTTCATTGTTTTATCTCTGTAATAAGAGATTTTCTAGTGTCTTCTATGTTTTTCTCAAGCCCAGCTAGTATCCTTATGATTGTATTTTAAATTCTGGTTCAGGCAAGTTACTTATATCTATTTTCTTTAGATCCCTGGCCATTGTCTTTTTCTGTTCTTTCTTTTGGGGTGAATTCCTCCATTGTGTCATTTTGTCTAAGTCACTGTGTGTGTGTGTCTGTGTTAGGGAAGCTTGTTATATTTCTCCTCCTGAGAGTAATAGTAATATATTAAGTTAATATTAATAGTAATAATAATTCAATAATTAATTAATAACAATATATTAGAAAGAGTTCTATACTGTCTTGGACCTGGTGCTTAAGGAAGTGTTTCATAGCACACATTCTGCTCTTATGTATTGGCTGCTTCCCTTAGGTCAGTCCTCTGTAGAGTTTCTCTTCACCTACAATGTGGAGAGTTTGGACCTTATCCAGTGTGTGGCAGTTTTAAGTAGGTGTGTTCTGGTCTAGTTGTTAAAAGAAGATAGATCCGGGGTGCCTGGGTGGCTCAGTTGTTAAGCATCTGCCTTCAGATCGGGTCATGGTCCCAGGGTCCTGGAATCAAGCCCTGCATTGGGCTCCTGCTCAGCAGGAAGCCTGCTTCTCCCGCTCCCACTCCCCCTTGGCTTGTGTTCCCTCTCTCGCTGTCTCTCCCTCTGTCAAATAAATAAAATCATTAAAAAAAAAAGAATAGATCTTATTTCCTGTAGAGCTGCAGCTTTACAGCACTTAATGATCAGTAGTGTCAGTGTTTATGAGGAGTTTGTGCTGGTCTTCTGAGGGTGGGGCCTGCTGTGTTGGTTCTCATGTGGACAATCCTAGGAAAGATGCACCTGCAAAGCACAAGGTGGTGGGCCTTGGTGTAAGTGGCTCCAGCCTGCACTGGGGGTTCTGCATTGCTCAATAAAGTAAGTCAGTGTTGATGGGTGGGAGGAAAATGGTGTCACAGCACTCTCTTATACCTGGAGCAGAGAGTTCCTACAAGCCACTCCACAGGAAGCCCTTACAGAAGAGCGAACAGTCTCTCCTCTTGTGTCCCAGGTTCCTATCAGATCCCTGCCTTCACACTGTGCCAAGCTATATGCCTTCCAGGCAGCACTTTCCTCCTGTGTTTTATCTCAGGTGTGGGCCTGGGTTTCAGAACTCCAAATTTATGTACCTGGCACTGACCCTCTGTGGGAGGGTCATGGCATGCTGTGGCTGGTGCCATTTTATCGCAGAAAAGTAGTCTTAGGACCCGACAGTGTTCAGTTTATGGTAAATATCAAAAAGCCAGTCCCAGAGAATTACAGACCAACATCTCCAAAGAAATGGATGCAAAAATTCTCAGCAAGCTACTAATCAGATGCACAAGTATAGTAAAAGCACTGTTTACCACAACCATGTGGGATTTATTCCTGGGATGCAAAGGTGGTTCAACATCTGCAAATCAATCAATGTGATACAGCACATTAATGAAAGAAATGACAAGAACCATATGATCTTTTCAAAAGATGCAGAATAAGCATTTGACAAAATAGAGCATCCTTGATAAAAACCCTCAACAATGTTGGTATAGAGGGAACATACCTCAAAATCATAAAGACCATATACAAAAGACCCACAGCTAATTGCATGCTCAATAGGGCACAACTAGAGCTTTTCCTCTAAGGACAAGGACAGGACCACGACGGGGATATCCACTCTCACCCTGTTGTTCAACAAAGTACTAGAAGTCCTGGCCTCAGCAATCAGACAACAAAAAGAAATAAAAGGGACCCACATGGCAAAAAAGTCACACTTTGATTCTTGGCAAGATGATGGAGGAGTAGGGGACCCTGTTTCAACTGGTCCTCTGAATTTAGCTGGCTATCTACCAAACCATTTGGAACTCCCATGAAATGTAGATGTCTACAAGTAGAAAAGCACTGCATATTGTAAGATAAGGAGGGTGGAGTCATAATCTGTGGGGATATATTGGAAGATAAACAGAAGGGGAAGGGAGCCTCCATTAGCTGGCTCCTGGAAAGTGATATAACACCAGAGCTCAAAAGTGTCCTGCACCAGGGACCCAGCACAGACTCTCAGAGCGGTAGCAGCGTGGAAAGGGCTTTAAAGCAGCGCCCATACAGGACGCAGGAGCTGCGGGTGCATGCGTGAGCCCATGGTCACTTGTGGTTTTAAAAGCACAAAGGGCAGGGACAAGCCCCAGCCCCTGGGATGACCTCTGAGAGAGTCATGGTAGGCGCACTCCTCGGGAGACTGGTTTTCAGAGATGCATAAAGAAACAGTCTGTGTATCCTAGAGGGTTTAGTGAACAGAGCAGACTGCGATTTCTCTGCTCTGGGACAGAGATTTGGGTGCAGCCATTTTTGCTCTGAAACTCAGAAGAGGGGCTGAAAGCTGCCATTGAACAAAAGTTCAAAAAACCAGTTTCCACTGAGCCCACACCCTGACAGGGAGCAGGACAACTCCATCCAGGCAGAGTTGCCTGAGGAACAACACAGAAGGCCCCTCACCCAGAAGACAGGTGGGAAGAACAAGAGAATGACAACCCCAGGGAACCCATAAGACTGTAAAATCCCAATACCAGGGGAAAATAGTATATTGAGCTCCAGACATTGCCTCATGGCTTGTTAATTTTTCAGATACAGCTCTCTTTTTCTTTTTATAGTTCTCTTATGCTTTTTCTCTGTTTTATCTTTTTACCTTTTTCTCATTTCAACTAGATGTTTAATGTATCAACTTTTATTTCATAGTAGCTTTTTAGCATATTTTTTCACACCTGTATTGTTTTTATAGGTATATGCTTTATTGTAGTCCTTTTTTCTCTATTGAATATTACCTTTATGTATATATTCAAGTTTTACTTTCCCTGTAATTTTGGGAAGTAGTTTCCTCTAACAAACAGAACAAAATACACCCAGGAACAATGAAACACCATACTTTGTCCACACTGAGAGTTTATAGCCCCCTTCCCCTCACTTCTCCCTTTTTAAACATTATTTTCTTTCTTTCTTTCTTTCTTTCTTTTTTTTTTTTTTTGTTATGTTGGTCACAATACAGTACTTCATTGGTTTTTGATGTAGTGTTCCATTATTCATTGTTTGCATATAACACCCAGTGCTCCATGCAATACATGCCCTCATTTAATACATATCACCAGGCTAATTTTTAATTTTTTTAAAAAAATAATCTAAAAAATTTTGTTCTTGTGTTTCATTTTGACTTCTTTTTTGGTGGTGGCTTCCAACCACTCTGGATTTTCCTAGGGTGCATCTTGGGTCGTGGTTGATATTTTGGGCTCTGTACATTCCCTCAACCATCCCTCAACAGAATGACTAGGAGGAGGAACTTCCAACAAAGAAAAGAACCACAGAGAGTGTCCTCTGCCACAGATCTAATGGATATGGATATAAGTAAGATGTCAGAGATAGAGTTCAGGATAGCAATTATGAAGTCAATAGCTAGGCTTGAGAATAATATTAGCAACAATATAGAGACTCTCTAAGGGCAGAAATGAGATCTAATCAAACTGAACTTAAAATGCTATGAATGAGATGCACTCTAAACTGGATAGTTAACAGCCAGGATAAATGAGGTAGAAGAATGAATTTGTGAGCTAGACCATAAGCTGATAGAAAGGAAGGAAGCTGAGGAGCATAGGGATAGGCAGCTAGAAGACTAGGAGAACAGACTTAGAGAAATCAGTGCCACCATGAAAGGCTCCAATGTCAGAATTATTGGGATCCCTGAGGGGGTGGAGAGAGAGAGAGGACTAGCAGATGTATTTGAGTAAATTGTAGCTGAGAACTTCCCTAATCTGGGGAAGGAAACAAGTGTTCATGTCCAAGAGGCAGAGAGGACCCCTCCCAAGATCAATAAAAATAGAAAACACCCCAGCATATAATAGTAAAGTTTGCAAATCTTAGTGTCAAGGAAGCGATCCTGAGAGCCATTAAGGGGAACAGATTTCTTACCTAGGGAAGGAGGAACATGAGAATAACGTCAGATCTGTCCACAGAGATTGGCAAACCAGAAAGGCTGGCAAGACATATTCAGGGTACAAAATGAGAAGAACATGCAGCCAAGGATACTTTATCCAGCAAGGCTGTCTTTCAGAATGGATGGAGAGATAAAGAGCTTCCAGGACAGCCAGAAACTGAATGAATATGCGACCACCAAGCCAGCCCTGCAAGAAATATTAAGGGGCATTCTATAAAAGAAGAAAGACCCCAAGAGTATTATAGATTTACAGTGAGAATATATAGAAAAAGGGACTTTACAGGTAGTATAATAGCACTAAGTGCATATCTTTCAATAGTTACTATCAACGTGAATGGCTTAATGGTCCCATGAAGTGGCACAGAGTTTCAGATTGGATAAAAAGACAGGACCCATCTATATGCTGTCTATAAGAGACTCATTTTGAACCTAAAGACCCCTCCAGATTGAAAGTGAGGGAATGGAGAAACATTTGTCATGCCAACAGAACTCAAAAGAAGCTGAGGGAGCAAACCTTATATCAGACAAATTAGATTTTAAATGAAAGAATGTAGTAAGAGATGTAGAGCAATACTGTATCATACTTAAATTGTCTATTCAACAAGAAGATCTAACAATTATAAATATCTGTGTCCCCAACATGGGACCAGCAAACTATATAAACCAACTGTTAAACAAAATAAAGAAACATACTATGGACAGTAATACATTCATAGTAGGAGACCTAACCACTCACGCTCAGCAAAAGACAGACCATATAAGCAGAAGATCAACAAAGAGGGAGAGGGGAAAGATGGCGGAGGAGTAGGGGACCCTATTTCAACTGGTCCCCAGAATTGAGCTGTATATCTACCAGACCACTCTGAGCACCCAGGAAACCCGTCTGAGATGTAAGAAGATCTGGATCTCTACAAACAGAATATCACAGGCAGTTGGTTTTGAGGTACAAAGTGGAGAGCTGTGATTCTGCAGGCAGATATCAGAGGATAAACGGAGGCGGGAGGGTGCCTGGACGTGGGGATCCTACACCGCTGGTGAGTGACAGCCTCACTTGCTGCAGACGGGGCACAGACTCGGAGACCAGTAGCATCAGGAAAGAACTTTAGGGCAGCCCCCAGGGTGGAAAACCAGTGCGGCGGAGTCACGCGCACGCGAACTGCAGCCTCCCGGACAGAAACCGGAGCGACAATCACACGCACACGAACTGCAGCCTCCGAGATGGAAACCCGGTGCACTGGGGTCACACCGGTGAATTGCAACCCCTGGGGTGGAACAACCAGACGGCGAGCGGCGGAGTCGCGGGCATGTGAACTGCAGTCCCTGGGACTGAACACCAAGCGGTGGAGTCGTGCACGCGACCTGGGAGCGGCTGGTGGTTTAGAAGCACAAAAGGCTGAGACGAGCCCCGACCTGGAGGCAGGTCTTGGAGTGCTGTGGAGGGGCAGACAACCCAGGACGCTGCAGTTTATAGCAGCACGGACAAAAACGGAGACAGTGCGGCCTGGAGAGCTCACTGAAGAACAGACTAAGGTCTCTCTCCTCTGAGGCAGAGTGATGGAGACAGTCTCTTCTGCTCTGATTCACAGAAGAGACACCGAAAGCCACCAGGGAAAGGCACCAGAGAACAAAAGCCCCAAAGACTGATTCCTACTGAGCCCATCCCCTGCCACAGGGACACAGGGCAACTCTGCCCAAACAGGGTTGCCTGAGTAACAGCACAGCTGGCCCCTCCCACAGAAGACAGGCTGGAAAAACAAGAGGCCAGCAACCCTAAGGTCCCAAGAAAACAGGTGCATCTTGCTTGGGTTCTGGTCAATAATTTGGACTCTATACATTCCCTCAAACACCCATCCACAGAATAACTAGGAGGAGGAGCCCACAAAATAGAAAAGACTCAGAGATTATGACTTATGCTGCAGATTTACAAATGCATGCAGACATAACCAAGATGTCAGAGATGGAATTCAGACCAGCAATTGTGAAGACAATGGCTAGAATGGAGAAATCAATTAATGACAACATAGAATCTCTAAGGGCAGAAATAAAAGGGGAATTGGCAGAACTTAAAAATGCTATCAATGAGATCCAATCCAATCTCGATAATCTAACAGCTAGGGTAACTGAGACAGAAGAGAGAATAAGCGATCTGGAAGACAATATAATAGATAAAAAGGGAAAAGAGGAGGCCAGGAAAAAAACAACTCAGAATCCATGAAAATAGAATCAGAGAAATAAGTGACACCATGAGGCATTCCAATGTCAGAATCATTGGAATCCTGGAGGAAGTAGAGAGAGAGAGAGGACTAGAAGATGTATTGGAGCAAATCGTAGCTGAGAACTTCCCTAAGCTGGGGAATGAAACAAACATTCAAGTCCTAGAGACAGAGAGGACCCCTCCTAAGATCAAGGAAAACAGGTCAACACCTCAGCATGTAATAGTAAAACTTGCAAATCTTAGAACCAAGGAAACCATCTTAAGTGCAGTTAGGGGGAAGAGATTCCTTAGGTACAGAGGGAGGAACATCAGAATAACGTCAGACCTATCCACAGAGACCTAGCAAGCCAGAAAGGCATGGCAAGACATATTCAGGGTACTAAATGAGAAGAACATGCATCCAAGAATACTTTATCCGGCAGGCTTTCATTTAGAATGTATGGAGAGATGCAGAGCTTCCACAACCAGCAGAGATGAAAGAATATGTGACCACTAAGCCGACCCTGCAAGAAATATTAAGGGGGATTCTATAAAGGGAGAAAGACCCCAAGAGTGACCTAAAACAGAAATTTACAGGGACAATCTATAAAAACAACGTCTTCACAGGGACATGATGAGAAATAATTCATATCTTTCAATAATCACTCTCAATGTGAATGGCATAAATGCTCCCATAAAACAGCACAGGGTTGTAGATTGGATAAAAAGACAGGACCCATCCATATGCTGTCTACAAGAGACTCATTTTGAACCTAGAGATACATCCACACTGAAAGTGAAGGGATGGAGATCTATCTTCCATGCCAGCGGACTTCAAAGGAAAGCTGAGGTAGCAATTCTTATATCAGACAAATTAGATTTTAAACTAAAGTGTGTAATAAGAGACACAGAAGGACACTATATCATTCTTAAAGGGTCTATCCAACAAGAAGATCTAACAATTTTAATATCTATGTCCCCAACGTGGGAGCAACAATCTACATAAGCCAACTGTTAACCAAAATAAAGAGTCATATTGATAACATTACATTAATTGTAGGAGACCTCAATACTCCACTGTCAGCAATGGACAGATCATCTAAGAAGAAAATCAACAGCTTTGAATGATACCTTGGACCAGATGGACCGCATAGATATTTACAGAACATTCCACCCTAAAACAACAGAATACTCATTCTTCTGGAGCGCACATGGAACTTTCTCCAGAATAGACCATATACTGGGTCACAAATCAGGTCTCAACTGATACCAAAAGATTGAGATTATTCCCTGCATATTCTCTGACCACAATGCGCCAAAACTGGAACTCAAACACAAGAAAAAATTTGGCAGAAATTCAAACACTTGGAACCTAAAGACCACTCTGCTCAAGAATGTTTGGGTCAACCAGGAAATCAAAGAACTTAAACAATTCATGGAAACCAATGAGAACGAAAACACATCGGTCCAAACCTATGGGATACTGCAAAGGTGGTCCTAAGGGGGAAATACATAGGCATCCAAGCCTCACTCAAAAAAATAGAAAAATCCCGAATTCACCAACTAACTCTACACCTTAAAAAAACTAGAGATAAAGCAACAAACAATGCCTAAGCCATGCATTAGAAGAGAAATAATTAAAATTAGAGCAGAAATCAATGAATTAGAAACCAGAAACACAGTAGATCAGATCAATGAAACTAGAAGTTGGTTCTTTGAAAAAATTAATACGATTGATACACCACTGGCCAGACTTATCCAAAAGAAGATAAAAGACCCAAATTAATAAAATTATGAATGAAAGGGGAGAAATCACGACTAACACCAAGGAAATAGAAACAATTATTAGAAATTATTATCAACAACTATATGCCAATAAACTGAACAATCTGGATGAAATGGGGGCCTTCCTGGAAACCTATAAAGCTGCCAAGACTGAAACAGGAAGAAATGGACAACCTGAATAGGCCAATAACCAGTAACGAGATTGAAGCAGTGATCAAAAACCTCCCAAAAAATAAGAGTCCAGGGCCTGATGGATTCCCTAGGGAATTCTACCAAACATTCAAAGAAGAAATAATACCTATTCTACTGAAGCTGTTTCAAAACATAGAAACAGAAGGAAAACTTCCAAACTCATTCTATGAGGCCAGCATTACCTTATTCCCCAAACCAGAAAAAGACCCCATCAAAAAGGAGAATTTCAGACTGATATCCCTGATGAATATGGATTCCAAAATCCTCAACCAAATCCTAGCTAATAGGATCCAAATACATTAAAAGGATCATCCACCATGACCAATTGGGTTTTGTCCCTGGGATGCTAGGGTGGTTCAACATTCGCAAATCAATCCATGTGATAGAACACATTAATAAGAGGAGGAAGAAGAACCATATTGTCCTCTCCATTGAGGCAGAAAAAGCATTTGACAAAATACAAAATCCTTTCCTGAATAAAACTCTACAGAGTATAGGGATAGAGGGAACATTCCTCAAGTTCATAAAATCCATCTATGAAAAACCCACAGCGAATAGCATCCTCAATGGGGAAAAGCTGAGAGCCTTTCCCTTAAGATCAGGAACACATCAAGGGTGCCCACTGTCACCACTGTTGTTCAACATAGTACTATAAGTCCTAGCAACAGCAATCAGACAACAAAAAGAAATAAAAGGTATTCAAATTGGCAAAGAAGAAGTCAAACTCTCTCTTTTCGCAGACGACATGATACTTTATGTGGAAAACCCAAAAGACTCCACCCCCAAATTACTAGAACACATCCAGCAATTCAGTAATGTGGCAGGATACAAAATCAATGCACAGAAATTAGTTGCTTTTATACACTAACAACGCAACTGTAGAAAGAGAAATTAAAGAAACGATTCCACTTACAATAGCACCAAAAACCATAAGATACCTCGGAATAAACCTAACCAAAGAGGTAAAGGGTCTATACTCTAGGAACTACAAAAAACTCATGAAAGAAATTGAAGAAGACACAAACAGATGGAAAAACATTCCATGCTCATGGATCAGAAGAATAAACATTGTTAAAATGTCTATGCTACATCCCATTGCACTACTGGGTATTTACCCCAAAGATACAAAAGTAGGGATCTGAAGGGGTACGTGCACCCCGATGTTTATAGCAGCAATGTCCACAATAGCCAAACTGTGGAAAGAACCAAGATGTCCATCAACAGATGAATGGATAAAGAAGAGGTGGTATATATATACAATGGAATATTATGCAACCATCAAAAGGAATGAGATCTTGCCATTTGCAACGACGTGGATGGAACTGGAGGGTATTATGTTGAGTGAAATAAGTCAAACAGAGGAAGACATGTATCATATGACCTTACTGATATGAGGAATTCTTAATTGCAGGAAACAAACTGAGGGTTGCTGGAGTGGGGGGTGGCGTGGGAGGGATGGGGTGACTGGGTGATATACACTGGGGAGGGTATGTGCTCTGGTAAGCGCTGTGAATTGTGCAAGACTGTTGAATCTCAGATCTGTAGCTCTGAAACAAATAATGCAATATATGTTAAGGAAAAAAAAAAAGAAGAAGAAGGTAGCGGGAGGAGAAGAATGAAGCGGGGGAAATTGGAGGAGTAGACGAACCATGAGAGATGATGGACTCTGAAAAACAAACTGAGGGTTCTAGAGGGGATGGGGGTGGGAGGATGGGTTAGCCTGGTGGTGGGTATTGAGGAGGGCACATTCTGCATGGAGCACTGGGTGTTATGCACAAACAATGAATCATGGAACACTTCATCTAAAACTAATGATGTAATGTATGGGGATTAACATAAGAATAAAAAAATTTTAAAAAAATGTCTATGCTACATCCCAATCAAAATTCGAATGACATTTTTCAAAGTGCTGGAACAAACAATCCTAAAATTTGTATGGAATCAGAAAAGATCCCGAATCACCAAGGAGATGTTGAAAAAGAAAAACAAAGCTGGGGGCATCACGTTGCCCAATTTCAAGCTATATTACAAAGCAGTGATCACCAAGACAGCTTGGTACTGGCACAAAAAAGACATACAGACCAATGGAACAGAATAGAGAACCCAGATATGGACCCTCAACTCTATGGTCAAATAATCTTTGACAAAGCAGGAAAAAACACGCAATGTAAAAAAGACAGTCTATTCAATAAATGGTACTGGGAAAATGGGAAAGCCACATGCAGAAGAATGAAACTTGACCATTCTCTAATGCCATTCATAAAGATAAACTCAAAGTGGATAAAAGACCTCAATGTGAGACAGGAATCCATCCAAATCCTCGAGGAGAACATAGGCAGTAACCTCTTTGACATCAGCCACAGCAACTTCTTTCAAGATACATCTCCAAAGGCTAGTGAAACAAAAGCAAAAATGACCTTTTGGGACTTCATCAAGATAAAAAGCTTCTGCACAGCAAAGGAAACAGTCAACAAAACAAAGAGGCATCCCACAGAATGGGAGAAGATATTTGCAAATGACACTACAGATAGAGGGCTGGTATCCAAAATCTATAAAGAACTTCTCAAACTCAACACCCAAAAAACAAATAATCAAGTAAAAAGTGGGCAGAAGAGATGAACAGACACTTCTCTGAAGAAGACTTACAAATGGCTAACAGACACATGGAAAAATGTTCATCCTCATTAGCCATCAAGGAAATCCAAATCAAAACCACACTGAGATACCACCTTACACCAGTTAGAATGGCCAAAATGGACAGGGAAAGAAACAAAAAATGTTGGAGAGGTTGTGGAGAAAGGGGAACCCTCTGACACTGTTGGTGGGAATGCAAGTTGGTACAGCCACTTTGGAAAACAGTGTGGAGGTTCCTCAAAAATTTAAAAATAGAGCTACCTTATGACCCAGCAATTCCACTAGTGGGTATTTACCCCAAAGACACAGATGTAGTGAAAAAAGGGCCATATGCACCCCAATGTTCATAGCAGCAATGTCCGCAATAGTCAAACTGTGGAAAGAGCCAAGATGCCCTTCAATTGATGAATAGATAAAAAAGATGTAGTCCATATATACAATGGAATATTACTCAGTCATCAGAAAGGATGAATACTCAACTTTTACATCAACATGGATGGGCCTGGAGCAGATTATGCTAAGTGAAATAAGTCAAGCAGAGAAAGTGAATTAGCATATGTTTTCATTTATTTGTGGAACATAAGGAATAACATGGAGGACATTAGGAGAAGGAAGGGAAAAGTGAAGGTTGGGAATCGGAGGGAGAGATGAACCATGAGAGACTATGGACTCTGAGAAACAAACAGGGTTTTAGAGGGGAGGGGGGATGGGGCATTGGTTAGCCCAGTGATGGGTATTAAGGAGGGCACATACTGCATGGAGCACTGGGTGTTATATGAAAACAATGGATCATGGATCACTACATCAAAAACTAGTGATGTATTGTATGGTGACTAACATAACATAATAAAATTAAAAACTACCAAAGAAAAGAAAAAAAAAAAAGAAAAGAAATGGGGAGAAAGTGATGGTGAAGCAGAGTCTGCAAAAAAAAAAAAAGATCAACAAAGAAACAAGACTTTTGAAGGACACATTGGACCAGATGGACTTCATAGATATACACAGAACATTCTACCCTAACACAACAGAATACTCATTCTTCTCAAGCGCACATGGAACTTTCTACAGAATAGACCACATACTGGTCACTAATCAGGTCTCAACTGATATCAAAAGATTGAGATTATCCCTGCATGTTATCAGACCACAATGCTTTGAAACTGGAACTCAATCACAAGAAAAACTTTGGAAGAAATTCAAACCTTTGGAGATTAAAGAGAATCCTACCAAGGAATGAATGGGCCAACCAAGAAATTAAAGAACTTAAACAATTCATGGAAATTAATGAGAATGAAACAACATTGCCCCAAAACCTATGGGATATCTAAAGGCGATCCTACGGGGGAAATACATAGCCATCCAAGCCTCACTAAAAAAAAATAGAAAAATCCCAAATACACATGCTAACTTTACACCTTAAAGAACTGGAGAAAAAACAACAAGTGATGCCTAAACCATGCATGAGAAGATAAATAATTTAGATTAGAGCAGAGATCAATGAATTTGAAAACAGAAATACAGTATGGCAGATCAATGAAGCTAGAAGCTGGTTTTTGAAGGATTTAATAACATCAATAAACCACTCGCCAGACCTATCCAAAAGAAAGGAGAAAGGACCCAAATTAATAAAATCATGAATGAATGGGGAGAGATCATGACTAACACCAAGGAAATAGAAACAATTTTTAGAAATTTTTATCAGCAACTATATGCCAACAAATTAAGCAATGTGGAAGAAATGGATAGCTTCCTGGAAACTTCTAAACTACCAAGACTGAAACAGGAAAAAATAGACAAACTGAAAAGACCAAGAACCAGTAACGAGATTGTAGCAGTGATCAAAAAACCTCCCAAAAAACAAGATTCCCAGGGGAATTCTATCAGACATTGCAAGAATCATACCTGTTCTTCTGAAGCTCTTTCAAAAAATAGAAACAGAAGGAAAACTTCCAAACTCGTTCTATGAGGCCAGCATTACCCTGATCCCAAAATCAGACAAAGATTCCATCAAAATGGAAAATTACAGACCAATATCTCTGATGAACATGATGCCTAAATTATCAACAAGATTCTAGGCAATAGAATCCAACTGTACATTAAAATGATTATCAAAAAAAAATAAAAATAAAAAAAATAAATAAAATGATTATCCATCAGGACCAAGTGGGGTTTATTCCTGGGAGGCAAGGGTGTTTCAACAGTTACAAATCAATCAATGTGGTAGATCACATCAATAAAAGAAAAGACAAGAACGATATGATCCTCTCAGTCGATGCAGGAAAAGCATTTGACAAAATACAGCATCCTTTCCTGATTCAAACTCTTCAGAGCATAGGGATAGAGGGAACATACCTCAAGTTTATAAAAACCATCTATGAATAGCCCACAGCGAACATCATTCTCAATGGGGAAAAACTGAGAGCTTTTCCCTTAAGGTCAGGAACACAATGGTGATGCCCACTCTCACCACTGTTGTTCAACATAGTACTAGAAGTCCTAGCATCAGCAGTGAGATAAGAAAAAGAAATGAAAGGCATTCAAATTGGCAGAGAAATCAAACTCTCTTTCTTTCCAGACGACATGATACTTTATGTGAAAAACCCAAAAGACTCTACCTTCAGATTACTAGAATTCATAAAGCAAGTGAGCCACGTGGCAGGATGCATAGAAATCAGTTGCTTTTCTACACACTAACAATGTAACTGAATAAAGAGTAATTAAGGAATCAATTCCATTTACAATAGCACTAAAACCCATAAGATATCTAGGAATAAACGTAACCAAAGAGGTAAAGGATCTATACTCTGGAAACTACAAAACACTTACAAAAGTAAGCAAGATACAAAAATATGGAAAAACATTCCATGCTCATGGGTCAGAAG
>NC_058420.1:2562528-2624532 GCF_002201575.2 Neomonachus schauinslandi
AGTAGGGAGGAGAAATAACAAACAACACCACAGAAATACCATCATAATAGAATGTTATGAAAAACTATGTGCCAAAAAAATGGACAAACTGGAAGAAATGGATAAATTCCTAGAAACATCTAAACTGCCAAAACTAAAACAAGAAGAAATCGAAAACCTATATAGACTAATAATCAGCAAAGAAATAGATTCAGTAATCAAAACTGTCCCAACAAATAAGAGTCCAGAGCTGGATGGCTTCAAAGGGGAATTCTACCAGACATTTAAAGAGGAGTTCATAGCTATTCTCAAACTGTTCCAAAAAAAAAGAGAGAAGAAATAGAAAACTTCCAAACTCACTCTATGATGCCAGCATTACCCTGATTTCAAAACCAGCAAAGACTCCACTAAAAAAGAGAACTACAGACCAATGTCTCTGATGAACATGGATACAGAGATTCTTAACAAAACATTAGCAAACTGAATCCAACAATACGTTAAAAAAATACAATCAACAGGATGAAGTGGGATGATTCCTGGGTTGCAAGCGTGGTTCAATATTTGCAGATTAATCAATATGATACACCATATTTATAAAGGATAAGAAGGATGGATCCTCTCAATAGATGCATAACAGTGTTTGACAAAGTACAACATCTATTCATGATAAAAACGCTAACAAAGTAGGGATAGAAGGAATAGACCTCAACATAATAAAGGCTATACATTAAAAACCCACAGCTAATATCTTTCTCAATAGGGAAACACTAAGAGCTTTTCCTCCAGGATCAGGATTAAGACTGGAATGTCCACTCTCATCACTGTTATTTAAACTTCATATTGGAAGTCCTAGCCTCAGCAGTCAGACAACAACAATAACAAAAACAAAACAAATGAAAGGCATCCAACTCAGGAAGGAAGAAGTTGCACTTCACTATTTGCAGATGATAAGATGTGGAAAAACCATTTGACAAAATACAACAATGATTCATGATAAAAAAAAAAACCCTCAACCAAGTAGGTTTAGAGGGAACATACTTCAACATAATACAAGTTATACATGAAAACCCATAGCTAATATCCTCAATAGGGGAAAACTGGTAGGTTTTCTCCCAAGGTCAGGAGCACCAGGATGTTCACTCTCACAACTGTTATTTAACATAGTACTGGAAGTTCTAACCACAACACTCAGACAACAAATAGAAATAAAAGTTATAAATAGGCAAGGAATAAAATTTTCACTATTCACACATGACATGATCCTCTATATAGAAAACCTGAAAGACTCTACCAAAAATTGCTGGAACTCACACAAATTAAAGTCACAGGATACAAAATAAATAAACAGAAATCCATTGCATTTCTCTGCAGGAATAATGAAGCAACAGAAAGAGAAATTAAGAAATCAGTCCCTTTTACAATTGCACCCAAAACCACATGATATATAGGAATAAACCTAAACAAAGGTGAAATACCTTTACTCTGAAAACTATAAAATCCTGATGAAAGAAATTGAAGATGACACAAAAGAATGGAAATATATTCCATGCTCATGGACTGGAAGAATAATATTAAAATGTCCATATTACCCAAAGCATCCTGCACATTAATTGCAATCCCTCTCAAAATATCAATAGCATTTTCCTCACAATTAGAACAAGCAATCCTAAAATTTGTGTGCAACCACAGAAGACTCTGAATAATGAAAGCCATCTTGAAAAAGAAAAGCAAAGTGGAGGCACCACAAGTCCATACTTAAGTAAAATTTGTAGTGATCAAAAAGGTATGGTACTAGCATAAAAAGACATTGATCAATGGAACAGAACAGAAAACTCAGAAATTAACCCACTAATCTGTGGTCAGTTAATCTTCCACAATGCAGAAAAATCTATCCAAAGGGAAAATGACAGTCTCTTCAGCAAGTAATGTCTGGAAAACTAGACAGCTACATGCAAAAAAATAAAAATGGACCACTTTTCACACCAGACACCCCAAAATAAATTCAAAATAAGTTAAATACCTAAATGTGAGACCTGACACCATAAATATCCTAGAAGAGTACACCAGTAATAACATCTTCAACATCAGCTGTGGGAATTTCTTTCTTGAAATATCTCCTGAGGTAAGGGAAACAAGGGCAGAAAGAAATTGTCGGGGTTATATCAAAAAAAAAAAAAGCTTCTTAGCAAAGGAAACAGTCCACAAAACTAAAAGGAAACCTTTGTAATGGAAGAAGATATTTGCAAATGACTTATCAGATAAAGAGTTAGTATCCAAAATATATAAAGAACTTATAAAATTCAACACACACATAATAATCCAATTAAAAAATGGGCAGAAGAGACTCCAGACTCCAGGAACAAAACGGAGGGTTACAGAAGGGAGGGCGGGGTGGGGGGGATGGGGTAACTGGGTGATGGGTTTAAGGAGGGCATGTGTGGTGATGAGCACTGTGTGTTATATATAACTAATGAATTATTGAACACTACATCAAAAACTAATGATGTACTCTATGTTGGCTTACTGAACATAATAATTAAAAAAAAAGAGGAAAAGTAAATAAAATACTAAAATAAAATAATAGGGGCACCTGTGTGGCTCAGTTGGTTAAGCATCTGACTTTGGCTCAGATCATGATCTCAGGGTCCTGGATCGAGCCCACATTGGGCTCCCTGCTCATCCGGGAGTCTGCTTCTCCCTTTCCCTCTCCTCCTCCCCCCACTCCTGCTCTCTTTCTCTCTCTTTTCTCAAATAAATAAATGAAATCTTAAAAAAATAATAAATAAAACAAAACTATAATAAAATAAAATAAAATAAATGGGCTGAAGACATGAACAGACATTTCTCCAAGGAGATATACAGATAGCCAACAGATGAAAATATACTCCTTATCTGGGAATTTGGGGAATACAAATCAAAACTCCAATGAGATATCACCTACATCTGTCAGAATGGGTAAAATAAAAAATAGAAGAAACAACAGGTGTTGGCCAGGATGTGGAGAAAGGTGAACCATATTCCACTGTTAGTGGGAATGCAAACTGGTGCAGCCACTCTGGAAAATAGTATGGACGTTCCTCAGAAAGTTAAAAATAGAACTACCCCAAGAATAAAAAACACTAATCAGAGTTACACGCTCCTCTGTTTTTAGCCACATTATTTACAATAACCAATATAAGGGAGCAGCCCATGTGTCTGAGGATGGACAAATGGATAAAGTAGATGTCGTATATATACACAATGGATTATTACTAAATCTTGCCATTTGCAATGTCAGTCATACTCAAATACCATACGATTTCATGCATACATGGAATTTAAGAAATAAAACAAGTAAAGGTGGAAAAAAAACACACAAGAGAAACCAAGAAACAGAGTGTTAATTATAGGGAACAAATTGATGTTTACCAGAGGGGTGATGGATTAAATAGGTGATGGAGATTAGAGAGAGCACATGTCATGGTGATCACCAGGTGATGTAGGGAATCGCTATATTGTAAAACTGAAGCTAATAAAGCACCGGATGTTTAAAAAATTAATTTACTAAGCATAATAGTTTAAAAAATACACATCCTCTATTTGTTCCTTATTTAGTTTGGGGAGATTGTATGTTTCTAGGAATTTATCTATTTCTTCTAGGTTCTCTGAAATTTTAGCATATAATTTTTTACAGTATCCTCTTATAATTAGTATTTGTGTGGTGTCAGTGGTTATTTTCCTTCATTTCTGATTTTTTTTTTCAATGAGTCCAGCTGAAAGTTTTTCAATTTATCTTTTCAAAGCATCAGCTCTTGGTTTCATTGATCTTTGTTTTTTAAGTCTCTACTTTATTTACTTCCTCTCTAATATTATTTCCTTTCTTCTAACTTTGTTCTAATTAAGATTGGATTGTCTATTTGAAAATTTTCTTGTTTTCTGCATGTGTTCTGTTGCTATAAACTTGCTCCTAAAATTGCTGAATTTCAAAGACCATTTATTTTCATTTCCATTTTTCTCAAGGTATCTTTGAATTTCCTTGTTGTCCCTCTGATTGTTTAGAAAAATGTTTTTTAAACTCTGTATTTTTTCTTGTAATTGATGGGTGGTTTTATAACACTGTGGTGGGTAAAATATTCAACAGGATTTCAATCTCTTAAATTGATAGTAACTGAAACTGACAAGATTTTAATCTCAATTTTTTTATTAACATAATGTATTATTTGTTTTAGGGGTACAGGTCTCTGTGATTCATCAGTTTTGCACAACACACAGCGCTGATCACAACACATAACCTCCTCAGTGTTCATCACCCAGTGCCCCCATCTCTCCCACCCATCACCACTCCAGCAACCCTATTTGTGTCCTGAGATTCATCTCTTATGCTTTGTCTCCCTCTGCAGTTTCATCTTGTTTCATTTTTCCGTCCATTCCCCTATGATCATCTACCTTGTTTCTCAAACTCCTCATATCAGTGAGATCATGATACTTGTCTTTCTCTGATGGACTTATTTCACTTAGCATAATATCCTCTACTTCCACCCATATCCTTGCAAATGGCAAGATTTCATTTTATTGATGGAGATTGTGTGTGTGTGTGTATGTGGTATATATATACCACATATTCTTTACCCATTCATGTTTCGATGGACATCTAGGCTATTTCCATAGTTTGGCTATTGTGGACATTGCTGCTATAAACATTGGGGTGTATGTGCCCCTTCAGTCACTACATTTGTATCTTTGGGGTAAATACCCAGTACTGCAAATGCTGGGTCAGGGGTAGCTCTATTTTCAACTTTTTGAGGAACCTCCGTACTGTTTTCCAGAGTGGCTGCATCAGCTTGCATTCCCAACAAGAGTGTTATATGAAAACATTGAATCGTGGATCACTACATGAAAAACTAATGATGTATTGTGTGGTAACTAACATAACATAATAAAATTAAAAAAAAAAACGGTGTAGTAGGGTCCCCCTTTCTCTGCATCATCACCAACATCTTTCATTTCCTGACTTGTTAATTTTAGCCATTCTGGTGTGAGGTGGTATCTCATTGAGGTTTTGATTTGGATTTCCCTGATGCCAAGTGATGTGGAGCACTTTTTCATGTGTCTGTTGGCCATTTGGATGTCTTCTTTGCAGAAATGTCTGTTCATGTCTCCTGACCATTTCTTGATAGGATTATTTGTTCTTTGGTGATGAGTTTGATAAGTTCTATGTAGACTTTGGATACTAGCCCTTTATCTGATATGTCATTTGCAAATATCTTCTCCCATTCTGTCAGTTGTCTTTTGGTTTTCTTGACTGTTTCCTTTGCCGTGCAAAAGCTTTTTATCTTGATGAAGTCCCAATAGTTCATTTTTGCCTTTGTGTCCCTTGCCTTTGGAGACGTGCTTAGCAAGAATTTCCTACAGCTGAAGTCACAGAAGTTGCTGCCTGTATTCTCCTCTAGGATTTTGATGGATTCCTGTCTCATATTGAGGTCTTTCATCCATTTTGAGACTATTTTTGTGTACAGTGTAAGGAAATGGTCCAATTTCATTCTTCTGCGTGTGGCTGTCTAATTTTCTCAACACCATTTGTTGAAGAGACTGTCTTTTCTCCATTGGATAGTCTTCCCTGATTTGTCAAAGGTTAGTTGACCATAAAGTTGAGGGTCAATTTCTGAATTCTCTATTCTGTTCCATTGATCTATGTCTGTTCTTGGGCTAGTACTGTACTGTCTTAATGATTACAGCTTTGTAACAGAGCTTGAAGTCTGTACTGTGATGCCACCCTCTTTGTTTTCTTTTTCAACATTCCTTTGGCTATTCGGGGTCTTTGCTGGTACCATACAAATTTTAGGATTATTTGTTCCAATTCTGTGAATAAAGCTCATGGTATTTTGATAGTGATTGCATTGAATATGTAGATTGCTCTAGGTAGCATCGACACTTTAACAATATTTGTTCTTCCAATCCATGAGCATGGAATGTTTTTCCATTTCTTTGTGTCTTCCACAATTTCTTTCATGAGTATTCTATAATTTTCTGATGACAGATCCTTTGCCTCTTTGGTTAATTTCTCTTTCTTCTGTCTCAGTGTTGGTGTATAGAAATGCAACTGATTTCTGTGCATTGATTTTATATCCTGCCACTTTATTGAATTGTTGTATGAGTTCTAGAGGTTTTGGGGTGGACTCTTTTGGGTTTTCCACATAAACTATCATATCATCTGCAAGGAGAGAGAGTTTGACTTCTTTGCGGATTCTGATGTCTTTTATTTGTTGTTGTTGTTTTTTGTCTGATTGTTGAGGCTAGGACTTCTAGTACTATGTTTAATAGCAGTGGTGATAGTGGACATCCCTGCTCTGTTCCTGACCTTAGATGAAAAGCTTGCAGTTTTTCCCCATTGAGAATGATATTCGCTGTGGTTTTATCATGCTGTATTTTGTCAAATGCTTTTTCTGCATCACATGAGAGGATCATATGGTTCTCATCCTTTCTTTTATTAATGTCATGTATCACATTGATTGATTTGCGATGTTGAACCAAACTTGCAGCCTAGGAATAAATCCCACTTGGTCATGGTGAATAATTATTTTAATGTACTGTTGAATCCTATCGGCTAGTATTTTGGTGAGAATTTTTGTATCCATGTTCATCAGGGATATTGGTCTGTAATCCTCCTAATTGGTGAGGTCTCTGTCTGGTTTTGGGATCAAGGTAATGCTGACTTCATAAAAAGAGTTTGGATGTTTTCCTTCCATTTCCTTCCATTTCTAATTTTTGGAACAGCAAAATTTAATTGGAATCAGCAAAAAAGAAGTCAAATTCTCACTCTTTGCAGATGATATGATACTTTATGTGGAAAACCCAAGAGACTCCACCCCCAAACTGCTAGAACTCATACAGCAATTCAGTAAATTGGCAGGATATAAATCAATGCACAGAAATCGGTTGCATCTCTCCTGAGAAACCATCTGGCCCTGGGCTCTGGTTTTTTGGGAGATTTTTGATTACTGCTTCAATTTCCTTGCTGGTTTTGGGTCTGTTGAAGTTTTCTATTTCTTCCTGGGTCAGTTTTGGTAGCTGATAAATCTCTAAAAATGCATCCGTATCTTCCAGATTGTCTAATTTGTTGGCATATAGTTGCTCATAATATGTTCTTATAATTGTTTGTATTTCTTAGGTGTTGGTTGTGATCTCTCCTCTTTCATTCATGATTTTATTTATTTGGGTCCTTTCTCTCTTTTTTTTTTTTTTATAAATCTGTCCAAGGATTTATCAATCTTATTAATTTTTTCAAAGAACCATCTTCTAGTTTTGTTGATCTGTTCTATTGTTCTTTTGGTTTCTATTTCATTGATTTCAGCTCTAATCTTTACATTTCTATTCTCCTGCTGCGTTTATGCTTTATTTGCTGTTCTTCCTGCAGCTCCTTTAGGTATAGGGTTAGGCTGTGTATTTCAGACCTTTCTTGTTTTTTGAGAAAGGCTTGTAGCACTATATACTTGTCTCTTAGGACCGCCTTTGCTGCATCCTAACGATTTTGAACACTTGTGTGTTCATTTTCATTTGTTGCCATGAATTTTTAAAATTCTTCTTTAATTTCCTGGGTGACTCATTTATTCTTAAGCAGGATGCTCTTTAGCCTCCATGTATTTGAGTTCTTTCCACTTTCTTCTTGGGATTGAGTTCCAGTTTCAAAACATTGTGGTCCAAAAATATGCAGCAAATGATCCCAATCTTTTGGTACCAGTTGAGCCTTGATTTGTGTCCCATATTGATATTTTTCTTATTGCCATTTTGATATTTATTTTTTATTTGTTTTTGTATTGCTTTTTTCCTACTTTCTTGTTCTTACTGTCTTTCTTTGTGGTTTAATAGCTTTTTTGTTTTATACTTGCGTTCATTTTTTGTTGTTTTTTTTTCGTTTTGTGGACCAATGTATACAGGTTTTTGATTGTGGGTACCATTTTATTTGTAACATCTTATGTGTATAGCATCTATATTAAGTTGATGACCACTTATGTTCAAATACACTCTACATCACCAAATGTTTAATCCCCCTCTATATTTATACATATGCTATTTTTACATCACTTGGTTTTGTTCATCTTTGACTAATTTTTTGTAGATATTATTCATTTTACTATAGTTGTTTCACAAACTCCATATGGATTTGTTAAGTAATTAATCTACTCACTTACTATATGTTTGTGAATTTTTTTCCTTTTATTATTTTCTAATTTCTAGTGATGGCCTTTTTCTCCAAAGAAACTCCCTTTAACATTTTTTGAAAAGGCTGTTTAAGTAGTGATGAACTTTTTAAACTTTTGTTTGGGTAAATTTACCTCTCCTTCATTCTGAGGGGTAATTTTTCCCTTAGACTATTCTTAGCTATAGGGATTCCCTCTGCCCTCCCCAACTTCAGCACTTTGAATATATCATGCGACTACCTTCTTGCCTGCAAAGTTTTGGTTGAAAATCATCTGATAGCCTCATGGGGTTTCTCTTATATGTAAATGTTTTCTTTTCCCTTGTTTTTTTTAAAAATTCTTCTTATCATTAATTTTTGTCATTCTAATTATTATGTACCATGGCGTAGCCCTTCTTTGGTTTATCTTGTAAGGGGCTCTCTGTGACTCTTGGATCTGGATATCTGGTCCCTTCCTTAGATTAGTAATGTTTTCGACTATCATTTCTTCAAATACATCTTATGGCCCCATCTCTCTATCTTCTCCTTTGGAATCCTATCATCTGAAGGTCCTTCTGTTTTATGATGTTACAAGTTCCCTCAACCTATCCCCTTTTTTTCTTTTTTGTTGTGCAATTTTTTCATTACTCTATCTTCCAGGTTGCATATTCATTTGTTTTTCTTATAACTTCTGGTCTGCTGTTGTTTTTTCTAGTGCCTTTTTTTTTTTTTGCTTTGATAAGACATTTATTAGATTACATTTCACAGAGTTGCATGCTTAGTAATTCTGTACATTTTTATGACTTATCTATAAAATACGCAGATCCATGTCATATGTCAATGAGAACTAGAATTTTTACCTTTTTCCCCCATGCCGCCCCATTTCATTTTTTTAAATTTTATTATGTTATGTTAATCACCATACATTACATCATTAGTTTTTTTTTTAATTTTTTAAATTTTATATGTTATGTTAGTCATCATACAATACAACATTAGTTTGATGTGGAGATCCACGATCCATTGTTTTCGTATATCATCCAGTGCTCCATGCAGTACATGACCTCCTTAATAACCATCACCAGGCTAACAAATCCCTACTCCACCCGCCCCTCTAAAACCCTGCTTGTTTCTCAGAGTCCATAGTCTCTCATGGTTCATCTCTCCCTCCAATTCACCCACTTCCTTTTTCCCTTCCTTCTCCTAATGTCCTCCATGCTATTCCTTATGTTCCACAAATAAGTGAAACCATATGATAATTGACTTTCTCGGCTTGACTTATTTCACTTAGCACAATCTCCTCCAGGCCCATCAGTGTTGATGAAAAAGTTGGATATTCATCCTTTTTGATGGCTGAGTCATATTCCATTGTCTATATGGACCACATCTTCTTCCATTCATCTGTTAAGGGCATCCCGCTCTTTCCACAGTTTGGCTATTGAGGACATTGTTGCTATGAACATTGGGGTGCATATGGCCCTTCTTTTCACTACATCTGTGTCTTTGGGGTAAATACCCAGTAGTGCAATTACTAGGTCAGAGGGAAGCACTGTTTTTAAATTTGAGGCACCTCCACAGTGTTTTCCAAAGTGGCTGTACCAACTTGCATTCCCACCAACAGTGTAAGATGGTTCCCCATTCTCCACAACCTCTCCAACATTTGTTGTTTCTTGCCTTGTCCATTTTTGCCATTCTAACTGGTGTAAGGTGGTATCTCAATGTGGTTTTGATTTGAATTTCCCTGATGGCTAATGATGATGAACATTTTTTCATGTGTCTGTTAGCCATTTGTATGTCTTCCTCAGGGAAGTGTCTTTTCATGTCTTCTGTCCATTTTTTGACTTGATTATTTGTTTTTTGGGTACTGAGTTTGAGAAGTACTTTATAGATCTTGGATACCAGCCCTTTATCTGTAGTGTCATTTGCAAATATCTTCTCCCATTCTGTGTGTTGCTTCTTTGTTTTGTTGACTGTTTCTTTTGCTGTGCAGAAGCTCTTTATCTTGATGAAGTCCCAAAAGTTCATTTTGCTTTTATTTCACTAGCTTTTGGAGATGTATCTCGAAAGAAGTTGCTGTGGCCGATGTCAAAGAGGTTACTGCCTGTGTTCTCCTCTAGGATTTGGATGGATTCCTGTCTCACATTGAGGTCTTTCATCCATTTTGAGTTTATCTTTGTGAATGGTGTTAGAGAATGGTCAAGTTTCGTTTTTCTGCAATTTTCCAGCACCATTCATTGAAGAGACTGTCGTTTTCCAATAGCATGTTTTTTCCTGCTTTGTCGAAGAGTATTTTCCCATAGAGTTGAGGGTCTATATCTGGGTTCTCCATTCTGTTCCATTGGTCTAGATGTCTGTTTTTGTGACAGTACCATGCTGTCTTGCTGGTCACAGCTTTGTAATATAGCTTGAAATCAGAAAACGTGATGCCCCCAGCTTTGATTTTCTTTTTCAACACCTCCTTGGTGATTCGGGGTCTTTTCTGATTCCATACAAATTTTAGGATTGTTTGTTCCAGCACTTTGAAAAATGTCATTGGAATTTTGATAGGGATGGCATGGAAGGTATAGATTGCTCTGGGTAGCAGAGACATTTTAACAATGTTTATTCTTCCGATCCATGAGCATGGAATGTTTTTCCATCTGTTTGTGTCTTCTTCAATTTCTTTAATGAGTGTTCTGTAGTTCCTAGAGTATACATCCTTTACCTCTTTGGTTAGGCATATTCCGAGGTATCTTATGGTTTTTGGTGCTATTGTAAATGGAATCATTTCTGTAATTTCTCTTTCTACAGTTGCATTGTTAGTGTATAAGAAAGCAACCAATTTCTGTGCATTGATTTTGTATCCTGCCACATTACTGAATTGCTGGATGAGTTCTAGTAATTTGGGGGTGGAGTCTTTTGGGTTTTCTACATAAGGTATCATGTCATCTGTGAAAAGAGAGTTTGACTTCTTCTTTGCCAATTTGAATACCTTTTATTTCTTTTTGTTCTCTGATGGCTGTTGCCAAGACTTCTAGTACTATGTTGAACAACAGTGGCAAGAGTAGGCATCCTTGACGTGTTCCTGATCTTAAGGAAAAGGCTCTCAGCTTTTCCCCATTGAGGATGATATTTGATTGGGTTTTTCATAGATGGATTATATGATCTTGAGGAATGTTCCCTCTACCCTATATTCTGAAGAGTTTTAATCAGGGAAGGATGTTATATGTTGTCAAATACTTTTTCTGCATCAATTGAGGGGACCATATGGTTCTTCTCTCTCCTCTTATTAAAGTGTTCTATCACATTGATTGATTTGTGAATGTTCAACCAACCTTTTATCCTGGGGATAAATCCCACTTGGTCGTGGTGGATGATCCTTTTAATGTATTGTTGGATACTATTAGCTAGGATTTGGTTGAGGATTTTGGAATCCATATTCATCAGGGATATTGGTCTGAAATTCTCCTTTTTGTTGGGGTCTTTGCTGGTTTGGGTAATGTGGGCCTCATAGAAAGGGTCTGGAAGTTTTCCTTCTGTTTCTATATTTTGAAACAGCTTCAGGAGAATAGGTATTATTTCTTCTTTGAATGTTTGGTAGAATTCCCCAGGGAATCCATCAGGCCCTGGACTCTTGTATTTTGGGAGGTTTTTGATCACTGCTTCAATCTCGTTACTGGTTATTGGCCTATTCAGGTTGTCAGTTTCTTCCTGTTTCAGTCTTCACAGCATATAGGTTTTGAGGAAGGCCTCCATTTCATCCAGACTGCTCAGTTTATTGGCATATAGTTGTTGATGATAATTTCTAATAATTGTTTCTATTTCCTTGGTGTTGGTCGTGATCTCTCCCCTTTCATTCATAATTTTATTAATTTGGGTCCTTTCACTTTTTTCTTGGATTATTCTGGCCAGTGGTTTATCAGTCTTATTAATTCTTTCAAAGAACCAACTTCCACTTTCGTTGATCTGATCTACTGTGTTTCTGGTTTCTAATTCATTGATCTCTGCTCTAATCTTAATAATTTCTCTTCTATGCATGGCTTTGGCATCATTTGTTGCTTTTTCTCTAGTTCTTTAAGGTGTAGAGTTAATTGGTGAATTCAGGATTTTTCTATTTTTTTTTGAGTGTGGCTTGGATGGCTATGTATTTCACCCTAGGACAGCCTTTGCAGTATCCCATAGGTTTTGGAGCGATGTGTTTTCGTTCTCATTGATTTCCATGAATTGGTTAAGTTCTTCTTTGATTTCTTGGTTGACCCAAACATTCTTGAGCAGAGTGGCCTTTAGCTTCCAAGTGTTTGAATTTCTGCCAAATTTTTTATTGTGATTGAGTTCCAGTTTTAAAGCAAGTGGCCTGAGACTAGGCAGGAAATAGTCTCGATGTTTTTGTATCAATTGAGACCTGATTTGTGACCCAGTATATGGTCTATTCTGGAGAAAGTTCCATGTGCGCTCGAGAAGAATGTGTATTCTATTGTTTTAGGGCAGAATGTTCTGTGTATATCTATGAGTTCCATCTGGTCCAGTGTATCATTCAAAGCTCTTGTTTCCAGGTTTATTGTCTGCTTAGATGATCTGTCCATTACTGATAGTAGAGTATTGAAGTCTCTTACAATTAACGTATTGTTATCAATATGACTCTTTATTTTGGTTAACAGTTGGCTTATGTAGATGGCGGCTCCCATGTTGGGGGCATAGATATTTACAATTGTTAGTTCTTCTTGTTGGATAGACCCTTTAAGAATGATATAGTGTCCTTCTGTGTCTCGAACCACAGACTTTAGTTTAAAATCTAATTTGTCTGATATGAGAATTGCTACCCCTGCTTTCTTTTGACGTTGCTGGCATGGAAGATGGATCTACATGC
The DNA here is from genome assembly GCF_002201575.2 of Neomonachus schauinslandi. Classification (NCBI taxonomy): domain Eukaryota; kingdom Metazoa; phylum Chordata; class Mammalia; order Carnivora; family Phocidae; genus Neomonachus; species Neomonachus schauinslandi. The sequence continues at coordinate 2,575,509 of NC_058420.1, forward strand.
CTTCACTTTCAGTCTGGATGTATCTTTAGGTTCAAAATGAGTCTCTTGTAGGCAGCATATGGATGGGTCCTTTTTATTCAATCTGCAACTCTGTGCCGTTTTATGGGAGCATTCAGGCTGTTCACGTAGAGAGTGATTATTGAAAGATATACATTTATTGTCTTCATGTTGGCTGTGGAGACCTTGTTTTTATAGATTGTCCCTGTACATTTCTGATCTTTTTCACTGTTGGGGTCTTTCTCCTTTTATAGAACCCCCCTGAATATTTCTTGCAGGGCCAGTTTAGTGGTCACATATTCTTTCAGTTTCTGCCAGTCTTGGAAGCTCTGCATCTCTCCATCCATTCTACATGACAGCCTTGCTGGATAAATTATTCTTGGCTGCATGTTCTTCTCGTTTAGTACCCTGAATATGTCTTGCCAGGCCTTCCTGGCTGGCCAGGTCTCTGTGGGTATGTCTGACGTTATTCTGATGTTCCTCCCTCTGTATGTAAGGAATCTCTTTACCCTAACTGCCTTTCAGATGTTTTCCTTCATTCTAAGATTTGGAAGTTTTACTATAACATGCCGGTGTGTTGGCCTATTTTCCTTGATCTTGGGAGGGGTCCTCTCTGGCTCTAGGATTCGAATGTTTGTTTCATTCCCCAGAGTAGGGAAGTTTTCAGCTACGATTTGCTCAAATATATCTTCTAGTCCTCTCTCTCTCCACTCCCACCAGGATTCCAATAATTCTGACATTGGAATGCTTCATGGTGTCACTGATTTCTCTGATTCTATTTTCATGGATTCTGAGTTGTTTTTCTCTCGCCTCCTCTTTTCCCTTTTTATCTATTAAATTGTCTTCCAGGTCACTGATTCATTCTACTACCTCACTTACCCTAGCTGTTAGATTATATAGATTGGACTGGATCTCACTGATAGCATTTTTAAGTTCTGCCAATTCACCTTTTATTTCTGCCCTTAGAGACTCTATGTTGCCATTAATTGCTCTCTCCATTCTAGCTATTGTCTTCACAATTGCTAGCCTGAATTCCATCTCAGACATCCTGGTTATATATGAATCCATTTGTAAATCTGTGGCATAAGTCATAATCTCTGTTTCTTTCCTAGTTGGGGTTTCCTCCTCCTAGTCATTCTGTTGATGGGTGTTTGAGGGAATGTATAGAGTCAAATTATTGACCAGAACCCAAGCAAGATGCACCTGTTTTCTTGTGACCTTAGGGTTGCTTGGTCCTGTCTTTTGGGGAAGGCGCCTGCCCGCTCTTACTCAGGCAACCCTGTTTGAGCAGAGTTCCCCTGCCCCTCTGTGGTGGGGGATGGGCTCAGTGAGAACCAGTTTTGGGGGTCTTTGTTCTCTGGCGGCTTTCACTGGCGGCTTTCTGCATCTCTTCCACGAGTCAGAGCAGAAGAGACCGTTTCCAACCCTCTGCCTCAGAGCAGAGAGTTTGCAATCTGTTCTTCAGTGAGCTCTCCAGGCCACAGTCTCTCCATTTCTGTCTGTGGTGGTATAAACTGCAGTGTCCTGGGTTGTGTGCCCCTCAGCAGTGCCCCAATTCCTGCCTCCAGGTCGGGGCTCATCTATGTCCTTTGTGCTTCTTAAACCATCAGCTGCTCCCAGGTCACATGTAGGACCCACCACTCCAGGTTTCTGTCCCAGGGGCTGCCTTAATGTCCTTTCCCCATGCTACCTTTCTGCGAGTCTGTGCCCCATACCCAGTGCGGGAGGCTATCGCTCACCAGCAGTGTAGGATCCACATGGCCAGGCTCCCTCCCACTGCCATTTGTCCTCCAATATCTGCCCATGGAATCATGGCTCCCCGGTTCATACCTTGAAACCAACCATCTGCAATATTCTGTTGTAGAGATCCTGATCTTCTTACATGTCAGGCTGATTTTATGGCTCAGAGTGGTCTGGGAGATATCCAGCTCAATTCCGGGGACTCTTTGAAATAGGGTCCCAGACTCCTCCGCCCTGTTTTCTCAGCTTCACATCAATAGTTTTCGATGTAGTGTTCCATGATATTTAACACGCAGTACTCCATTCAGTACATACTCTCTTTAATACCCATCACCAGGCTAACCCATCCCCCCACCATTCCCTCTAGAACCCTCAGTTTATTTCTCTGAGTCCATAGTCTCTCATGGTTCATCTCCCCCTTCCATTCCCCCCCCCTTCATTTTACCCTTTCTACTATCTTCTTTTTTTTTTTTTTAACATATAGTGTATTATTTTTTCAGAGGTACAGGTCTGTGATTCAACAGTCTTGCACAATTCACAGCACTCACCATAGCACATACCTTCCCCAATGCTAATCACCTAGCCACCCCATTCCTCCCACACCCCACCACACCAGCAACCCTCAGTTTCTTTCCTGAGATTAAGAATTCCTCATACCAGTGAGATCATATGATACATGTCTTTCTCTGATTGACTTATTCGCTCAGCATAATACCCTCTATTTCCATCCACATCATTGCAAATGGCAAGATTTCATTCCTTTTGATGGCTGCATAATATCCCATTATATATATATGTACCATATCTTCTTTATCAATTCATCTGTCAATGGACTTCTTGGCTCTTTCCATAGTTTGGCTATTGTGGACATTGCTGCTATAAACATTGTGGTGCACATACCCCTTTGAATCACTACATTTTTATCTTTGGGGTAAATACCCAGTAATCCAATTGCTGGGTCGTATGGTAGCTCTATTTTCAACTTTTTGAGGAACCTCCATATTGTGTTCCAGAGTGCCTGCACCACCGCCAGTATGGGAGGATTCCCCTGCCTCCACTTCTCCGCCAATATCTGTCATTTCCTACTTGTTAATTTTAGCCATTCTGGCTGCTGTGAGGCGGTATCTCATTGAGGTTTTGATTTGGATATCCCTGATACCAAGTGATGTTGAGCACTTTTTCATGTTTCTGTTGGCCATTTGGATGTCTTCTTTGCAGAGAAGTCTGTTCATGTCTCCTGTCCATTTCTTGATTGGATCATTTGTTCTTTGGGTGGTGAGTTTAAGAAGTTCTTTTTTTTTTTTTAAGATTTTATTTATTTATTTGAGAGAGAGACACAGCAGGAGAGGGAACACAAACAGAGGGAGAGGGAGAGGGGGAAGCAGGCTTCCCATGGAGCAGGAGCCCGATGCGGGGCTCGATCCCAGGACCCTGGGATCATGACCTGAGCCCAAGGCAGATGCTTAATGACTGAGCCACCCAGGAGCCCCGAGTTTAAGAAGTTCTTTATAGATTTAGGATACTAGCCCTTTGTGTGATATGTCATTTGCAAATATCTTCTCCCATTCTGTTGGTTGTCTTTTGGTTTTGTTGACTGTTTCTTTTACTGTGCAAAAGCTTTTTATCTTGAAGTCCCAATAGTTCATTTTTTGCCCTTGCTTCCCTTGCCTTTGGCGATGTTTCTAGGAAGAAGTTGCTGCGGCTGAGGTCGAACAGATTGCTTCCTGTGTTGTCCTTTAGGGTTTTGATGGACTCCTGTCTCACACTGAGGTCTTTCAACCATTTTGCGTTTATTTTTGTGTGTGGTATAAGGAAATGGTCCAATTTCATTCTGCATGTGGCTATCGAATTTTCCCAACACCATTTTTTGAAGAGACTTTTTTCCATTGGACATTCTTTCCTGCTTTGTCAAAGATGAGTTGACCATAGAGTTGAGGGTCCATTTCTGGGCTCTCTATTGTGTTCCATTGATCTATGCGTCTGTTTTTGTGCCAGTGCCATACTGACTTGATGATTACAGCTTTGTAGTAGAGCTTGAAGTCTGGAATTCTGATGCCGTCAGCTTTGCTTTTCTTTTTCGACATTCCTCTGGCTATTCGGGGTCTTTTCTGGTTCCATACAAATTTTAGCATTTTGTTCCATTGTTTGAAAAAAGTGGATGGTATTTTGATAGGGATTGCATTAAATGTGTAGATTGCTCTAGGTAGTACTGACATCTTCACAATATTTGTTCTTCCAATCCATGAGCATAGAACGTTTTTTCCATTTCTTTGTGTCTTCCTCAATTTCCTTCATGAGTATTGTATAGGTCTGCTCTGGAGGACCCATTAACTTGGGGCCCGACTCCTCAGTGAGACCCCAGAGGAAAGCAGTCAATCACTCCTATCTCCCTGGTCTCAGCCACACTCTGTGCTCACCCAGCCTGTGACCAAGCATTTCTATCTCTCTCACACAACCATGTTTGGAGTCTCCAAACCCAGCAGATTCCTGTGGTGAGCTCCCGCGCCACTCCTCCCAGGGGAAGAAGGGGAGTCTCCCAGGATCTGCTGCTTGTTGGGTCCCTGCTGGAAAAGCAGTGGACCAAATGTGCTCTGGATCACGGTTTATGCAACCCCAAGCTAGGAGCCCACTTCTCATCTCTGTCTCTGCAGCTGGCTTCCCTGCTCTCATACCTGGGAGCTCTGCCACACTCAGGCACCCCAGGTCTTTCTGTGATCCTGAGGGTCCTGAGACCACACTGTCCCAGCGAGGGTTCCACCTCCCACTTAGCCATTGGAGTGACGTCCCTCAGCGGAGCAGACTTCTAAAAATTCTGATATTGTGCTCCGTGGCTCTATCACTTGCCGGTAGCTGGCTGATATAGGCTCCCTCCTCCCGCGGTCTATCTTCCCGTATATCGCCTCAGATTCACTTCTCCTCATTTCCTACCTTCCAGAAAGTGGTTGCTTTTCTGTTCAGAGAGTTGCTGCTATTCTTTTCTTCAATCTCCTGTTGAGTTCGTAGGTATTCAGAATGGTTTGATCCTTATCTAGCTGAATTCCTGGGTCCAGACGAAATTTAGGTCTCCTACACCTCCACCATCTTGCTCCTGCCCCCTCTAGTGCATTTTTTATACCAGTTGTTGAGTTCTCCATCCGTGACTTTTTAAAAATTTTCTGTTTCTGTTGAAGTTCTCACTAAGTTCCTCCAATCTTTTCTCAAGGATGTTGAGCATCTTTGTGATCATTAGTTTGAATTCTTTGCGGGGCATATTGCTTATCTCTATTTTATTTAGATTTTTTTTCATTTTTTAATTTAAATTCAAATAACCAGCACATAATACATCATCAGTTTTCCTGTGTGTTTGTGTGTGTGTGTGTGTGTGTGTTTTGTTTTTTGCGTTTTTTTACTATGTTATTTAGTCACCATAGAGTACATCATTAGTTTTTGATGTAGTGATTCATGATTCATTGTTTACAAATAACACCCAGTGCTCCATGCAGTATGTGCCCTCCTTAATACCCATCACCGGCCCAACCCATCCCCCCTTCCCCTCTGAAACCCTCAGCTTGATTCCCAGAGTCCATAGTCTTTCATGGTTCATCTCCCCTCTGATTCCCCCCCCTTCATTTTTCCCTTCTTTCTCCTAATGGCCTCTATGCTATTCCTTATGTTCCACAAATAAGTGAAGTCATATAATAAATGTCTTTGTATTACTCAGCCATCAGAAAGGATCAATACCCAATATTTGCATCAACATGGATGGAACCAGAGGATATTATGCTAAGTGAAATACATCAAACATCATCAGTTTTTGATGTAATGTTCAATAATTCATCAGTTGCATATAACACCCAGTGGTCATCACATCATATGCTCTCCTAATGCCCATCACCCAGTTACCCCATCCCCCACTCACTTCCCTTTCCACACCCTCATTTTGTTTCCTGGAGTCAAGAGTCTCTCATGGTTATTCTCCCTGTCTGATTTCTTCCCATTCAGTTTTCATTCCCTGTCCCTATGATCCTCTAGGCTATTTCTTATATTCCACATATGAGGGAAACCATATGATAATTACCTTTCTCTGATTGACTTATTTCGCTTAGCACAAAACCCTCTAGTTCTATCCATATTGATGTAAATGGTAGGTACTCATCCTTTCGGACAGCTGAGTAATATTCCACTGTATGTATGAACCACATCTTCTTTATCCATTCATCTGTTGAAAGGCATTTTGGCTCCTTCCAGTTTGGCTATTGTGGACATTGCTGCTATGGACATTGGGTTGCATGTGCCCTTTCGGATCTCTACATCTATATTTTTATGGTAAATGCCTCGTAGTGCAATTGCTGGGTCATAGGGTAGCTCTATTTTTAACGTCTTGAGGAACATCCATACTGTTTTCCAGAGTGGCTGTACCAGCTTGCTTTCCCACCAACAGTGTAAAATTGTTCCCTTTCTCCGAATCGTCACCAATATTTGTTGTTTCCTGCCTTGTTAATTTTTGCCATTCCAACTGATATCTCATTGTGGTTTTGATTTGTATTTCCCTGATGCAAAGTGATGTGGAGCATTTTTTTCATAACATTTATTTCTTGTCTTTTTTATTTTAGTCATTCTCACAGTTGTATCTCATAGTGGTCTCAATATGAATTTCCCTCATGATTAGTGATTTGAGCAGCTTTTCATGTGTCTGTTGCCTATCTGTATATCTTCTTTGGAAAACTGTTTGTTTAGGTCCTCCGCTGATTTTTTAATCAAATGCTTTGTTTTATTGAGATGATTAAGATCTTTATATATTTTGAATATTAACCCCTATAGGAAATACCATTTTCAAATATTTTCTTCCATTCAAAAGGTGACTTTTATCCCATTCACGGTTTCTTTCACTGGGCAAAACCTTTTTCTTTTGGTGCACTTCCAATAGTTTAATTTTGCTTTTGTTTTATTTTCAGAGGAAGAGGTCTAGAAAAATGTTTCTATGGTCAATGTCAAGGAAATTACAGTATATCATTTCTTCTAGAAATTTTATGGTTTCAGCTCTAAAATTCACGTGTAAGAAAGTAGTTCACTTCATTCTTTTGCCTACAGCAATATTCCCAAAACCACCTGTTAAAGAGACTTGTCTTTTACTGATTGTGTACTCTTGTTTTGTCATAGTGTAATTAAACATAAAAGCATGGATTTATTTTTGGGCTCTGTATGCTGTTCCATTGATCTGTATGTCTATAATTGTGCCACTACCAAACTGGATTACAACAGCTTTGTAGTATATCTTGAAATTAGGAATTTGATATCTATTATTTTGTTATTTTCAAGATTGCTTTGGGTTTTTGAGATTTTTATGGTTCCCCCACACAAATTTTAGGATTATATGTCCTACTTCTATGAAAAATTGTTGTCCGATTTTGATAGGGATTGCATTAAAACTGTAGATTCCTTTCAATAGTATAGATTTTTAAAAACATGTGTACTTCCACTTTATAAGGATGGTATACTTTTCCTTTATTTTTTGTTTTTGAGAATTTTTTTTATTATGTTAATCACCATACATTACATTATTAGTTTTTGATGTAGTGTTCCATGATTCATTGTTTGCATATAACACCCAGTGCTCCATGCAGAACGTGCCCTCCTTAATACCCATTATCAGGCTAACCCATCCTCCCACACCACTCCCCTCTAGAACACTCAGTTTGTTTTTCAGAGTCCATTGTCTCTCATGATTCGTCTCCCCCTCCGATCTTCCCCCCTCTTCATTCTTCCCCACCTGCTATCTTCTTCTTTTTTTTATCTTAACATATATTGCATTATTTGTTTCAGAGGTACAGATCTGTGATTCAACAGTCTTGCACAATTCACAGAGCTTACCATAACACATACCCTCCCCAATGTCTATCATCCAGCCACCCCATTCCTCCCACCCCACCCCTCACCCAGCAAAACTCAGTTTGTTTCCTGACATTAAGAATTCCTCATATCAGTGAGATCATATGATACATGTCTTTCTCTGATTGACTTATTTCGCTCAGCATAACACCCTCCAGTTCCATTCACGTCGTTGCAAATGGCAAGATCTCATTCCTTTTGATGGCTGCATAATATTCCACTGTATATATATATATCACATCCTCTTTATCCATCCATCTGTTGATGGACATCTTGGCTCTTTCCACAGTTTGGCTATTGTGGACATTGCTGCTATAAACATAGGGGTGCACGTACCCCTTCGGCTCCCTACATTTGTATCTTTGGGGTAAATACCCAGTATTGCAATTGCTGGATCATAGGGTAGCTCTATTTTAAAATTTTTTAGGAATATCCATACTGCTTTCCAGAGTGGTTGCACCAGCTTGTATTCCCACCAACAGTGTAGGAGGGTTCCCCTTTTTCCTCATGCCCACCAACATTTGTCGTTTCCTGACTTGTTAATTTTAGCCATTCTGACTGGTGTGAGGTGGTATCTCATTAAGATTTTGATTTTGATTTCACTGATGTTGAGCGATGTTGAGCACTTTTTCATGTGTATGTTGGCCATTTGGATGTCTTCTTGGAAAAATGTCTGTTCATGTCTTCTGCCCATTTCTTGATTGGATTCTTTGTTCTTTGGGTGTTGAGTTTGATAAGTTCTTTATAGATTTTGGATACTAGCCCTTTATCTGATATGTCATTGCAAATGTCTTGTCCCATTCTGTTGGTTGTCTTTTGGTTTTGTTGACTGTTTCTTTTGCTGTGCAAAAGCTTTTTATCTTGATGAAGTCCCAATAGTTCATTTTTGCCCTTGCTTCCCTAGCCTTTGGCGAAGTTTCTAGGAAGAAGTTGCTGCGGCTGAGGTCAAAGAGGTTGTTGCCTGTGTTCTCCTTTAGGGTTTTGATGGACTCCTGTCTCACATTGAGGTCTTTCAACCATTTGGAGTCTATTTTTGTGTGTGGTGTAAGGAAATGGTCCAGTTTCATTCTTCTGCATGTGGCTATCGAATTTTCCCAACACCATGTGTTGAAGAGACTGTCTTTTTTCCATTGGACATTCTTTCCTGCTTTGTTGAAGATGAGTTGACCATAGAGTTGAGGGTCCATTTCTGGGCTCTCTCTTGTGTTCCATTGATCTATGTGTCTGTTTTTGTGCCTGTACCATACTGTCTTGATGATGACAGCTTTGTAATAGAGCTGGAAGTCTGGAATTCTGATGCTGTCAGCTTTGCTTTTCTTTTTCAACATTCCTCTGGCTATTTGTGTCTTTTGGTTCCATACAAATTTTAGGATTATTTTTTCCATTTCTTTGAAAAAAGTGGATGGTATTTTGATGGGGATTGCATCGAATGTGTAGATTGCTCTACGTAGCATTGACATCTTCACAATATTTGTTCCTCCAATCCATGAGCATGGAATGTTTTTCCATTTCTTTGTCTTCCTCAATTCCTTTCATGAGTATTTTATAATTTTCTGAGTACAGATCCTTTGCCTCTTTGGTTACATTTATTCCTAGGTATCTTATGGTTTGGGGTGCAATTGTAAATGGGATCGACTCCTTAATTTCTCTTTCTTCTCTCTTGTTGTTGGTGTATAGGAATAGTTAATGTATTGTATAATGTTGATTAATTTGCAGATGTTGGACAAACCTTGCAGCTCAGGGATAAATCCCACTTGGTCATGGTGAATAATCTTTTTAATGTACTGTTGGATCCTATTGGCTAGTATTTTGGTGAGAATTTTTGCATCCATGTTCATCAGGGATATTGGTCTGTAATTCTCCTTTTTGATGGGGTCTTTGTCTGGTTTTGGGATCAAGGTAATGCTGGCCTCGTAAAATGAGTTTGGAAGTTTTCCTTCCATTTCTATTTTTTGGAACAGTTTCAGAAGAATAGGTATTAATTCTTCTTTAAATGTTTCATTGAATTCCCCTGGGAAGCCTTCTGGCCCTGGGCTTTTGTTTGTTGGGAGATTTTTGATGACTGCTTCAATTTCCTTAGTGGTTATAGGTCTGTTCAGGTTTTCTATTTCTTCCTGGGTCAGTTTTGGTAGTTGATACATCTCTAGGAATGCATCCATTTCTTCCAGGTTATCTAATTTGCTGGCATAGAGTTGCTCATAATATGTTCTTATAATTGTTTGTATTTCTTTAGTGTTGGTTGTGATCTCTTCTCTTTCATTCATGATTTTGTTGATTTGGGTCATTTCTCTTTTCTTTTTGATAAGTCTGGCCAGGGGTTTATCAATCTTGTTAATTCTTTCAAAGAACCAGCTCCTAGTTTCATGATCTGTTCTACTGTTCTTTTAGTTTTTATTTCATTGATTTCTGCTCTGGTCTTTATTATTTGTCTTCTCCTGCTGGGTTTAGGCTTTATTTGCTGTTTTTTCTCTAGCTCCTTTAGGTGTAGGGTTAGGTTCTGTATTTGAGACCTTTCTTGTTTCTTGAGAAAGGCTTGTATTGCTATATACTTTCCTCTTAGGACTGCTGTTGCTACATCCCAAAGATTTTGAACAGTTGTGTTTTCATTTTCATTGGTTTCCATGAATTTTTTTTTTAAGATTTTTATTTATTTAACAGAGAGAGAGAGAGCACAAGTAGGCAGAGTGGCAGACAGAGGGAGAGGAAGAAGCAGGCTCTCCGCCGAGCAGGGAGCCCGATGCGGGGCTCGATCCCAGTAACCTGGGATCATAACCTGACCCAAAGGCAGCCACTTAACCGACTGAGCCACCCAGGCGCCCCATGTTTCCATGAATTTTTAAAATTCTTCTTTAATTCCTGGTTGACCCATTCATTCTTTAGTTGGGATGCTCTTTAGCCTCCATGTATTTCAGTTCTTTCCGACTTTCCTCTTGTGATTGAGTTCTAGTTTCAAAGCATTTTGGTCTGAAAATAGGCAGGGAGTGATCCCAATCTTTGGGTACTGGTTGAGACCTGATTTGTGACCTACGATGTGATCTATTCTGGAGAATGTTCCATGGGCACTAGAGAAGAATGTGTATTCCGTTGCTTTGGGATGGGATGTTCTGAATATGTCTGTGAAGTCCATTTGGTCCAGTGTGTCATTTAAAGTCTTTATTTCCTTGTTGATCTTTTGCTTAGATGGTCTGTCCATTTCAGTGAGGGGGGATGACAAAGTCCCCCACTATTATTCTATTGTTGTCAATGTGTTTCTTTGCTTTTGTTATTAATTGGCTTATATAAGTGGCTGCTCCCATTTTGGGGGCATAGATATTTACAATTGTTAGATCTTCTTGTTGGATAGACCCTTTAATTAGGATATAGTGTGTTTCCTAATCTCTTATTACAGTCTTTGGTTTAAAATCTAATTTGTCTGATATAAGAATTGCCACCCCAGCTTTCTTTTGGTGTCCATTAGCATGGTAAATGGTGTTCCACCCACTCACTTTCAATCTGGGGCACTTTGGGTCTAAAATGAGTCTCTTGCAGACAACATATCAATGGGTCTTGTTTTTTTATCCAAACTGATAGCCTGTGTCTTTTGATTGGGGCATTTAGACCATTTACATTCAGGGTAACTATTGAAAGATATGAATTTAGTGCCATTGTATTGCCTGTAAGGTGACTGTTACTGTATATTGTCTGTGTTCCTTTCTGGTCTATGTTGCTTTTAGGCCCTCTCTTTACTTAGAGAACCCTTTTCAATATTTCTTGTAGGGCTGGTTTCATGTTGGCACATTCCTTTAGTTTTTGTTTGTCCTGGAAGCTTTTTATCTCCCCTTCTATTTTCAATGACAGCCTAGCTGGATATAGTATTCTTGGCTGCATATTTTTCTCATTTCATGCTCTGAATACATCATGCTACTCCTTTCTGGTCTGCCAGGTCTCTGTGGATAGGTCTGTTGCCAGTCTAATGTTTCTACCATTGTAAATTACAGCTGTCTTCTCCCGAGCTGCTTTCAGGATTTTCTCTTTGTCTCTGAGACTCCTAAGTTTTACTATTAGATGTTGGGCTGTTGACCTATTTGTATTGATATCGAGGGACGTTCTCTGTGCCTCCTGGATTTTGATGCCTATTTCCTTCCCCAAATTGTGGAAATTCTCTGGTATAATTTGCTCCACTATACCTTCTGCCCCCCTCTCACTTCTTCTGTGATCCCAGTTATTCTAATGTTGTTTTGTCTTATGGTATCACTTCTTTATTTTCCACCATTTGGTCTTCTATATCACTAATTCTCTCTTCTGCCTCAGTTATCCTAGCAGTTAGCACCCCCATTTTTTAATGCATCTCATTAATAGCCTTTTTGATTTCGACTTGGCTAGACTTTAGTTCTTTTACTTCTCCAGAAAGGGTTTTTCTAATAACTTCCATGCTTTTTTCAAGCCCAGCTAGGATCTTTAAAGTCACGATTCTGAACTCTAGATCTGACATCGTACTAATGTCCATATTGAATAGGTCCCTGGCAGTAGATACTACCTCTTGTTCTTTTTGTTGAGGTGATTTTTTCCATCCTGTCATTTTGTCCAGAGGAGAATAGATGAATGTGAGAACAAAATGGTAACAGGGTAACAACGTCCCCAGAAAATATATTCTAAACAAATCAGAAAAGACCTGAAGCCAGGGGAAAAGAAACGGAAAGAAAGAAAAAAGAAAAGAAAAGGAAAAAAAAAGATAAAAACAAAAACAGAACAAAACAAAACAAAAACAGAATATGATCAAATATGATCAGGCTGGTGCATAGATCAGTGCCACACACTAGATTTTGGGTGTATTTTGTTCTGTTAGAAGAAAGTGACTCCCAAAATTTTAAAGAAAGAAAAACTTATATATGTACAAAAATAATGGTTGACATGATGAAGGGATGGAATATGACTGTAAAGATGAAAATTATAAAAATATTTTATAAAAGGAATTGATAAGAAGTTGTTTGAAAAAAGAAAGAAGAGGATTAAAAAAAAGAAAGAAAAGGGAGAGAATGTGATCAGGCAGGACAGTAGAACAGAGACATACACTAGAGATTTAGGGTATATTTTGAACTGTTAGAAGACACTATATTTCAAAATTTTAAAGAGAGTACAACTTATATATATATATGCCAAAAATAAGGGTAACTACTATGAAGGGATAGAATATGACTCTAAAAATGAAAAATAATTTTTTTTTAAAAAAGGGATTGATAAGATGTTGGTTGAAAAAGGGATAAAGAAAAATTAAAAAAAAAAGTTAAAAAAATTTACTGTGAAAGACGAAAGAATCATGATAAAAAGCCATGAATTCTATGTTTAGTATTCCCCTAGCACTGGAGTTCTGCTGTTCTCATTGCTCAGTAAACTTGGTCTTGGCTGGCTGTTCTTGCTCATCTTCTGGGGGAGGGTCCTGTTGCCATGGTTCCCAAATGTCTTTGCTGGAGGGGAATTGCCCCGCCCTTGCTGGGTCCAGCTAAGTAATCTGCTAGGGTTTGCTCTCCAGAGCTTTTTTTCCTGCAAGCTTTCAGTACAGCTTTGGAGGAGGAGAGTGAAAATGGCAGCCTCCCAATCTCTGCCCCATTCCTCAGTGCGCTCCCAGAGAAAAGCAGTCAGTCACTCCCATCTCCCCAGTCTCCAGCTGCACTCCATGCTCACCTGGCCTGTGAACGAGCATTTCTATCTCTGGCATCTGAACCCATATGGGGATCCCCCAGCAGATCCATGTGGTGTGCTCCCACATTGCTCCTCCCAGGGGAGGAAGGGGAGTCTCCCTGGATCTGCTGTTTGTTGGGTACCTGCTGGAAGAGCAGTGGCCCAACTGTGTTGCGGATCACAGTTTATGGCAACCCTGAGCTGAGAGCCTGCTCCTGGGATCCATCTCTGCAGCCGGCTTCCCCGCTCAGATACCTGGGAGCTCTGCCGCACTCAGGCACGCCTGGTCTTTCTGTGACCCCAAGGGTCCTGAGACCACACTATCTCCCGAGCGTTCCACCCCCCACTTAGCCACTGGAGTGAGGTCCCTCAGCGGAGCAGACTTCTAAAAGTTCCAATTTTGTTCTCCGCAGCTCCATCACTTGCCAGAAGCCGCAGAGAGAGGCCCTCTCCCCAACCCCCCCACTATCCTCCCAAATATCACCTGGGATTCATTTCTCCGAACGTCCTACCTTCCAGAAAGTGGTTTCTTTTCTGCTCAGAGATTTGTTGCTATTCTTTTCTTCGATCTCCTGTTGAGTTTGTAGGTGTTCAGAATGGTTTGATCCCTATCCAGCTGAATTCCTGAGAACAGACGAAATCCAGGTCTCCTACTCCTCCGCAGTCTTTCTCCTCCCCTTACGTTTCCATTTTTTAATGTCATTTTCAATTCCTTTCATCAATATTTTGTACTTTTGAGAGTACGGATCTTTCACTTCCTTGGTTAAACTTATTTCTAGTATTTTATTATTTTTGGAACAGTTGTAAATAAGACTGTTGATTTTTCTTTCTGTTACTCCATTAGTAGTACATAGAAATTCAATAGACTTCTCTTTATTAGTTTTGTATCCAGTGACTTTCCTGAATTTATTTATCCTAGTAGTTTTTGGTGGGGTCTTTATGATTTTCTACATTTAGTATCAGGTCATCTGCAAGTTGTGACAGTTTTACTTTATCTAACCACCTTGGGTGCCATTTTTTCTTCCTGTTCTGATTGCTGTGACTAGGACTTTCACTACTATGTTTAATAAAATTGATGAGAGCAGACATGTTTGTCTTGTTCTTGATTTTTGAAGAAAATCTGTCCTTTCCACCACTGAATATGATGTTATCTGTGGGCTTTTCAAATATAGCCTTTACTAAGTTGAGATGTGTTCCCTCAAAATCTACTTCATTGAAGACATTATCATAAAAGAATATTGTACTTTGTCAAGTGCTTTTTCTGGCTCTATAGAGACGAGCATATCATTTTTATTCTTTCTTTTACTATTGTGCTGTATTTGTTGATTGGTTGACAAAATATTGTGCCACACTTGTATCCCTGGAATAAATATCTCTTGATTGTAGCAAATGATTTTTTAAATATATTGATGGATTTGGTTTCCTAATATTTTGAGGAGGATTTTTGCATCTATGTTTATCAGAATTATTGGCCTGTAGTTTTCTTTGTTTGTAGTGTCTTTATCTTGTTTGTTATGAGTGTAATGTTGGACACATTTGAATAAATTTGGGGGCATTCCTTCCTCTTCTATGTTTTGGGATAGTTTGAAAATAATGGGTATTGACTCTTTTTATTTCTTCATTTTTTAAATTTTAATTTATTATGTTATGTTAGTTACCATACAATACATCATTAGTTTTTGATATGGTGATCCACACTCCATTGTTTTTGTATAACACCCACGCTTCATGCAGTACTTGCCCTCCTTAATACCCATCACTGGGCTAACCCGTCCCCCCCCCCCACCCTCCCCTCTAACCCTCAGTTTGTTTCTCAGAGTCCACAGTCTCTCATGGTTCATCTCTTCCTCTGATTCCCAACCTTCACTTTTCCCTTCCTTCTCCTAATGTCCTCCATGCTATTCCTTATGTTCCACAAATAAGTGAAACCATATGATAATTGACTTTCTCTGCTTGACTTCTTTCACTTAGCATAATCTCCTCTAGGCCCATCAATGTTGATGTAAAAGTTGGGTATTCATCCTTTCTGATGGCTGAGTAATATTTCATTGTATATATGGACCACATTGTTTTTATCTACTCATCTGTTGAAGGGCATCTCAGCTTTTTCCACAGTTTGCCTGTTGTGGACATTGCTGCTATGAACATTGGGGTGCATATGGTCCTTCTTTTCACTACATCTGTGTCTTTGGAGTAAATACCCAGGAGTGCAATTGCTGGGTCATAGGGTAGCTCTATTTTTAATTTTTTGAGGCACCTCCACACTGTTTTCCAAAGTGGCTGTACCAACTTGCATTCTCAACAGCATAAGAAGGTTCCCCTTTCTCCACAAGCTCTCCAACATTTGTTGTTTCTTTCTGTCCATTTCTTACCATTCTAACTGGTGTAAGGTGGTATCTCAATGTGGTTTTGATTTGAATTTCCCTGATGGCTAATGATGATGAACATTTTTTCATGTGTCTGTTAGCCACTTGTATGTCTTCCTCAGAGAAGAGTCTTTTCATGTCTTCTGCCCATTTTTTGACTTGATTATTTGTTTTTTGGGTGTTGAGTTTGAGAAGTCCTTTATAGATCTTGGATACCAGCCTTTTATCTGTAGTGTCCTCTGCAAATATCTTCTCCCATTCTGAAGGTTGCCTCTTTGTTTTGTTGACTGTTTCCTTTGCTGTGCAGAAGCTTTTTATCTTTTTTTTTTTTAAAGATTTTTATTTATTTATTTGAGAGAGAGAATGAGAGACAGAGAGCACGAGAGGGAAGAGGGTCAGAGGGAGAAGCAGACCCCCTGCTGAGCAGGGAGCCTGATGTGGGACTCGATCCCGGGACTCCAGGATCATGACCTGAGCCGAAGGCAGTCGCTTAACCAACTGAGCCACCCAGGCGCCCCAGAAGCTTTTTATCTTGCCAAAGTCCCAAAAGTTCATTTTTGCATTTGTTTCACCAGCCTTTGGAGATGTGTCTTGAAAGAAGCTGCCATGGCCAATGTCAAAGAGATTACTGTCTATGCTCTCCTCTTGTATTTTGATGGATTCCTGTCTCACACTGAGGTCTTTCATCCATTTTGAGTTTATCTTTGTGAATGTTGTTAGAGAATGGTCAAGTTTCATTCTGCACGTGGCTGTCCAATTTTCCCAGCACCAATTATTGAACAGACTGTCTTTTTTCCATTGCATATTTTTTCCTGCTTTTTTGAAGATTATTTGACCATAGAGTTGAAGATTATTTGACCGTTATCTGGGCTCTCTATTCTGTTCCATTGGCCTAGATGTCTGTTTTTGTGCCAGTACCATGCTGTCTTGGTGATCACGGCTTTGTAATAAAGGTTGAAATCGGGCAATGTGATGCCCCCAGCTTTGGTTTTCTTTTTCAACATTTCCTTGGTGATTCAGGGTCTTTTCTGATTCCATACAAATTTTGGTATTGTTTGTTCCAGCACTTTGAAAAATGTCATTGGAATTTTGATCAGGATGGCATTGAAGGTATAGATTGCTCTAGGTAGCACAGACATTTTAACAATGTTTATTCTTCTGATCCATGAGCGTGGAATATTTTTCCATCTTTTTGTGTCTTCTTCAATTTCTTTCATGAGTGTTCTGTAGTTCCTAGAGTATACATCCTTTACCTCTTTGCTTTGGCTTATACCGAGGTATCTTATGGTTTTTGGTGCTATTGTAAATGGAATTGTTTCTCTAATTTCTCTTTCTACGGTTGTGTTGTTAGTGCATAAGAAAGCAACTGATTTCTGTGCATTGATTTTGTATCCTGCCACATTACTGAATTGCTGTATGAGTTCTAGTAATTTGGGGGTGGAGTCTTTTGGGTTTTCCACATATTGTATCATGTCTTCTGTGAAAAGAGAGTTTGGCTTCTTCTTTGTCAATTTTCATACTTTTTTAAAATTTTTGTTGTCCGATTGCTGTTACCAGGACTTCTAGTACTATGTTGAACAATAGTGGTCAGAGTGGGAATCCTTGACGTGTTCCTGTTCTTAAGGGAAAGGCTCTCAGCTTTTCCCCATTGAGGATCATATTCACTGTGGGTTTTTCATAGATGGATTTTATGAACTTGAGGAATATTCCCTCTATCCCTATACTCTGAAGAGTTTTAATCAGGAAAGGATGTTGTATTTTGTCAAATGCTTTTTCTGCATCAATTGAAAGGACCATATGGTTCTTCTCCCTCCTCATATTAATGTGTTCTATCACATTGATTGATTTGCGAATGTTGAACCACTCTTGAATCCCAGGGATAAATACCACTTGGTCATGGTGGATGATCCTTGTAATGTATTGTTGGATCCAAATTAATAAAATTATGAATGAAAGCAGAGAGATCATGACTAACACCAAGGAAATAGAAACAATTATTAGAAATTATTATCAGCAACTGTATGCCAATAAATTGAGCAACCTGGAAGAAATGCATACCTTCCCGGAAACCTATAAACTGCCAAGACTGAAACAGGAAGAAATTGACAACCTGAATAGGCCAATAACCAGTAATGAAATTTAAGCAGTGATCAAAAACAAGGCCTGATGGGTTCCCTGTGGAATTGTACTAAACAGTCAAAGAAGAAATAATACCTATTCTCCTGAAGCTGTTTCAAAAAATAGAAACAGAAGGAAAGATTCCAGACTTATTTTATGAGGCCAGCATTACCTTAATCCCCAAACCAGGCAACAACCCCATCAAAAAGGAGAATTTCAGACCAATATCCCTGATGAATACAGATTCCAAAATCCTCAACAAAATCCTAGCTAATAAGATCCAACATCTGTACTTTTAAATGCAACTTAGAAGAATAGGTATTAGGGGTGGTTCCAAGATGGTGGGGTAGTAGGAGGCCTTGAATTTGCCTCCTCCTTAGAATACAACTAGATGAAACTTCAACTATTTTGAACAACTAGGAAAAGGATCGGAGGAGTATGAAACCATCAGCACAGTTGTAGTGAGTGAATTTGTCACAAGCAAGGTTCAGAGCCCTGAACTGGGAGATTGGGTAGCCACAGGGCTGGGAATGGGAGGAAGCCTGGTTCATAGAACAAAGTCGGGAAGAGGGAGAAAGTTGGAAAGATTGCAGTGGATTGTGACCCCTCAATAAGCTGTGATGAGTGGATCCCTAGGTTGCTCAGGGAGAGATTGCTCCCCTTTCTGGAGGGCACTTTAGGAGCATATTTGTCCACTCTGGAGATGCAGGGACACCCAGGGAACCATTGAGGGGAGCTCTTCAGTGAGGTCAAAGGGGGACACAAGGGGAGAAAACCTCTTAAATTTTGGGTGTGAGCCACAATAGGCTTAAACATGCCTTTGCAGCTGCTTTTCTGGGACTGGCTGGGCATAAGACAGAGACTGGAGTGAATCCCTAATAACATGCCTGATGCTTTTTGCTCTGAGCTACAATAGATTCAAACCTCTATGAAGGTTTTTCTGGGACAAAGGGGAGTAGGGGAATGAGACAAGTGCAGATGGCTGATAGCCTAGCTCCAGGATTTTGCTGAGCATTACAATAAACTCTAACCTCTGTGCCTGCACTGTGTGAAGGGCTTTCAGGGACAGAATGGTGCTGGGAAGACCCTGAGCTGTCCTTCTGGGTATGGGAGGGGCTGTGCACATTAATAGGCCCTTTAAAACTTGGTGTTTTGAATCCCAGCCACTGGCCAGAGATATAATACAGGAAATCTGTGGCTCTGGGCATACCGATGGCCTGGACACAGACAGGTTAGGCCAGGGAATTGATGAGAGCCTGGGCCACAGAAAATTGTTCACTTCTGTGGGAGGGCCTCATGAGAAGCAGCTGCCAGGAGTTCTGGACACCTCCCTCCAGGCCAAAGAGAGAGGTGATGCCATATTCTACCTCCTCCACCACCCCCTTCTCCCATCCACCAGCACAGTAAGACTCCAGAGAGAAACACAATGCCTCTAATGGAGGTTGGAATCTCCTACACTAAACCCTGCCACCTGACCTGGCAGAGGACCTTTCCCAAGGAAAGTCAACTTGTGACCCAGAACAGCAGACCTCTCACTAAGAAAAAAAACACAAACCACAGCAGTTATCAAATCTACTGATTAAAGAAAGCTCCAAAACATCAGCTTCCAGGCTTAACTCCCCCCCCCCAAAAAAAAAGCACACCTACTTAAAGGAGCAACACTCCCCACTACAAGCAAGGAAGAAATCTGTTGAGGAAGGACCAGTGGGGAAAAGCAGCCAAACACAACAGCTGCGTGTACACAGCATAACCAGAAATACTTCCTGAAGATATTGTTTTTGTTCTTGATATTATTTTTGCTGTTTTTGCTCATTTTTTTTCCTTTTTATTTATTTCTTTCTTTTTCTTTCTCTTTTTTTTCCTCCTTTTTTTTTCCTGGATAAAATGACTAGAAGACAATTCACAACAAAAGAAAGAACCAGAGGTAAAACCCTCTGCCATAGATTTAATCAATATGGATATAAGTAAGATGTTGGAACTAGAATTCAGGATAAGGATTATAAAGATACTAGCTGGGGTTGAAAAAAGCATAAAAGACACTGGATATATCCTTACTGAAGAAATAAAATCTAGTCAGTCTGAAATTAAAAATGTTATTACTGAGATGCAGTCTAAAATGGAGTCTCTAAGTGCTAGGGTAAATGAGGCAGAAGAGAGAGTCAGTAATATAAAGATAAAATGATGGAAAGTAAGGGAACCTGAGAAAAGAGAAAAACAGCTACCAGATCATAAGGGGAGGATTCAAGAGATCAATGATAACATAAAGGGAAACAATAATAATTGGTGTTCCATAAGATGAGGAGGGGGGGCGGAAGGTATATTTGAATGAATTATAGGTGAGAACTTCCCTAATCTGGGGAAGGAAATAAGCATTTAACTCAAGGATGCACAGAGATCCTCCCTCAAAAACAATAAGCATACATCAACACGCTGACATATAATAGTGAAGCTTGCAATTTCAGAGATAAAGAGAAAATCCTGAAAGCAGGCTGGGACAAGAGGTCCTTAAACTACAAGGGTAGAAATATTACACAGACCTATCCACAGAGATCTTGCAGGCCAGAAAGGGCTGGCATGGTATGTTCAGGGTGATAAATGAGAAAATCATCCAGCCAAGAATACTTTATCCAGCAAGGCTCTCATTCAGAATTGAAGGAGAGATAAAGTGCCTCCAGGGCAACAAAAATGAAAAGAATTTGTCATCACTAATCCAGCCCTACAAGATATATTAAAGGGGATTCTTTAAGGGAAAAGAGAGCCCAAAAGTAACATAGTCCAGAAAGGAACAGAAACATTGACTTTATAGGTAATAAAATGGTAATACATTCATATCTTTCAATAATTACTCTGAATGTAAATGGACTAAATGCTCCAATCAAAGACAAAGGGTATCGATTTCTACAAAAAAGCAAAAAATCAAGACCCATCAATATTCTGTCTACAAGAGTCTAATTTTAGCTTCAAGATACCTCCAGATTGAAAGCAATGGCATGGAGAAACGTCTATCAGGCTAATGGACATCAAAAGAAAGCCAGGGTAGCAATCCTCAAATCAGACAAATTAGATTTTAAACCAAAGACCATAGTAAGAGATGAAGAGGGACATTATATCATACTTAAAGGGTCTATGCAACAAAAAGATCTAGTATAAATATTTATTTTTTTAAATTTATTATGTTCAGTTAGCTAGCATATGATACATCAGAAGTTCTTGTATTAGTGTTCAATGACACATCCGTTGCCTATAACACCCAGTGCTCATCACAACACATGCCCTCCTTAATACCCATTACCCGTTTACCCCATATCCTCACCCTCCTCCCTTCTATAACCCTGTTTGTTTCCCAGAGTCCACAGTTTCTCATGGTGGTGTCTCCCTCTCTGATTTCTTCCCATTCAGTTTCCCCTCACTTTCCCTATGATCCTTTGCACTATTCCTTGTGTTCCACGTATGAGTGAAACCATATGATAATTGTCTTTCTCTTCTTGACATATTTCACATAGCATAATAACCCCAGTTCCATCCATGTCCATGCAAATGGTGGTATTTCATCCTTTCTGAAGGCTGAAAAATATTCCATTGTATAAATGAACCACATCTTCTTGATCTATTGATCTGTTGAAGGGCATCTCAGCTCCTTCCACAGTTTGGCAATTGTGGACATTGTTGCTATGATCATTGGCATGTATGTGCCCCTTCTTTTCACTATGTCTGTAACTTTGGGGTAAATACCCAGTAGAGAAATTGCTGGGTCGTAGGGTAGCTCTATTTTTAATATCTTGAGGAGACTCCATACTGTTTTCCAGAGTGGATGTACCAGCTTGCATTCCCACCAACAGTGTAAGAAGGTTCCTCTGTCTCCACATCCTTGCCAAAATTTGTTCTTTTCTGCCTTGTTAATATTTGCCATTCTGACAGGTATGAGGTGGTATCTCATTGTGGTTTTGATTTGTATTTCCCTGATGGCTTGTGATATTGAACATTTTTTCATGTGTCTGTTAGCCATTTGTATGTCTTCTTTGGAGAAATGGCTGCTTACGTCTTTTGCCCATTTCATGACAGGGTTATTTGTTTTTGTGGGTGTTGAGTTTGAGAAGTTCTTTATAGATCTTGGCTAACAGCCCATTCCTGAAATTTCATTTGCCAATATCTCCTCCCATCCGTGGATTGCCCCTTAGTTTTGCTGACTATTTTCTTTGCTGTGCAAAAGCTTCTTATGAAGTCCCAAAGTTCATTTTTGCTTTTGTTTCCCTTGCCTTTAGGAATGTATCTTGAAAGAACTTGCTGTGGCCAATGTCAAAGAGATAACTGCCTATGCTCTCCCCTATGATTTTGAAGGATTCCTATCTCACACTGAGGTCTTTCATCCATTTTGAATTTATCTTTGCTTATGGTCTAAGAGAATGGTCAAGTTTCATTCTTCTTGCATGTGGTTGTCCAGTTTTCCCAGCACCATTTATTGGAGAGACTGTCTTTTTTTCCATTGGAAAATCTTTCCTGATTTGTTGACAATTAGTTGACCATAAGTTGAGGGTCAATTTCTGGGGTCTCTATTCTGTTCTATGTGTCTGGTTTTGTGCCAATATCATACTGTCTTGATGACTACAGGTTTGTAATATAGCTTGACGTCAGGCATTGTGATGCCCCTAGCTTTGGTTTTCTTTTTCAACATTCCCCTGACTATTCGGGGTATTTCCTGGTTCCATACAAATTTTAGGATTGTTTTTTCCAGCTCTGTATAAAATGTTGATGGTATTTTGATAGGGATTGCATTCAGAAAGTGTAAATTGTTCTAGGCAGCACGGATATTTTAAACATGCCAATCCATGAGCATGGAATGTTTTTCCATCTCTTTGTGTCTTCCTCCATTTCTTTCATAAGTGTTCTGTAGTTTCTAGAGTATAGATACTTTACCTCTTTGGTTAGGTTTACTCCTAGGTATCTTATGGGTTTTTGGTGCTATTGTAAATGGAATTGATTACTTAATTTATCTCTCTTCAGTTACTTTGTTTGTGTGTAGAAATGCAATTGATTTCTGTGTACTGATTTTGTATCCTGCCACATTGCTGAATTGCTATATGTATTCTAGCAATTTGGGGGTAGAGTCTTTTGGATTTTCCACAAAAAGTAACATTTCCTCTGCAAAGAGAGAGAGTTTGACTTCTTCTTTGCCAATTTGAATGCCTTTTATTTCTTTTTCTTGTCTGATTGCTGAGTCTAGGACTTCTAGGTTGAAAATAATGGTGAGAGCGGGTTCCTTGTCATGTTCCTGACCTTAAGGGAAAAGCTCTCAGTATTTCCTCACTGACAATGATGTTGGCTCTGGGCTTCACATAGACGGCTCTTATGGTATTGAGGTATGTTCCCTCTATCCCTATAATATGTAGAGATTGAATCAAGAAAGGATGCTGTATTTTGTCAAGTACTGCTTCTGCATCTATTGAGAGGATCATATGGTTCTTGTCTTTTCTTTTATTAATGTGCTCTATCACGTTGATTGATTTGCGAATGTTGAACCACCCTGCATCCCACTTGGTCATGGTGACTAACCCTTTAATGTACTGTTGGTTCCTATTGGCTAGGACCTTGTTGATATTTTCTACCTCCATGTTCATCAGGGATATTGATTTGTAGTTCTCCTTTTTGATGGGTCTTTACCTGGTTTTGGAATCAGGTTAATACTGGCCTCATAGAACGAGTTTGGAAGTTTTACTTCTATTTCTATATTTTGGTACAGCTTAAGTAGAATAGGTATGATTTCTTCTTTAAATGTTTGGTAGAATTACCCTGGGAAGCCATCTGGCTCTGGACTCTTGTTTTTTGGGAGATTTTTGATTACTGCTTCAATTTCCTTCAGATTGTCTATTTCTTCCTGTTTTATTCTTGGTAGTTTATAAGTTTCTAGGAATGCACCTATTTCTTCTAGATTGCTTAACTTGTTGGCATATAGATGCTGGTAATAATTTCTAATAATTGTTTCTATTTCCTTAGTGTTAGTCGTGAACTTTCCCCTTCATTCATGATTTTATTAATCTGGGTCCTTTCCCTTTTCTTATGGAGAAATCTGCCCAGTGGTTTCTCAATCTTATTAATTCTTTCAAAGAACTCGCTTCTAGTTTCATTGACCTGTTCTACTGTTTTTCTGGTTTCTATTTCTTTGACTTCTGCTCTAGTCTATTATTTCTATTCTCCTGCTTGGTTTAGGTCTTATTTGCTGTTTTTTTTTCTCCATGTCCTTTAGGTGCAAAGTTACCTTGTGCTTTGGGATTTTTCTACCTTTTTGAGAGAGCCATGGATTGCTATGTGTTTTTCTCTTAGGACAGCCTTTGCAGTATCCCAGAGATTCGGGACTGATATGTTTTCATTTTCATTAGTTTCCATGAAACGTTTCAGTTCTTTAATTTCCTTGTTGACCCAAAGATTCTTTAGCAAATTGCTCCTTAACTTCCAGTGTTTGAATTCCTTCCAAATTTCTTCTTGTGGTTGAGTTCCAGTTTCAAAGCATTGTGGTCTGAAAATATGCAGGGCATAATCTGAGTATTTTAGTATCGTGTTGAGATCTGATTTGTGACCCAGTATGTGGTCGATTCTGGAGAAAGTTCCATGTGCATTTGAGAAGAATGACTGTCCTATTGTTTTAGGGTGGAATGTTGTGTATATATCTATGAGGTCCATCTGGTCCAATGTGCCATTCAAAGCTCTTGTTTCTCTGGTGATCTTCTCTTAGATGATCTGTAGATTGCTGTGAATGGAGTGTTGAGGTATCCTACTATTAATATATTATTATCCATATATTTCTTTATTTTGGCTATTAATTGTTTTATATAATTGGCTACTCTCATGTTGCAGGCAAACATATTTACAATTGTTAATCTTCTTCTTGGATAGACACTTTAAGTATGACATAGTGTCTCTCTATATCACTTAGTACAGCCTTTTGCTTAAAATCAAATTTGTCTGAAAAAAAGATGGAGGAGGAGTAGGGGACCCTATTACAACTGGTCTCCAGAATTGAGCTGGATATCTACCAGAGCACTCTGAGCATGAACGAAATCAGCCTGAGATGTAAGAAGATCTGGATCTCTACAAACGGAATATCGTAGGCAGTTGGTTTTGAGGTACGAAGCAGGGAGCCATGATCCTGAGGGCAGATATCAGAGGATAAACAGCAGCAGGAGGGAGCCTGGCTGTGAGGATCCTACACCCCCCGTGAGTGATAGCCTCCCACATTGGGGATGGGGCAAAGACTCACAGACCAGTAGCAATGGGGAAAGGACTGTAGGGCAGCTCCTGGGACTGAAACCCCAAGTGGGGGGGGCGCCCATGTGAACTGGGGGTGGCTGGTGGTATTAGAAGCACAAAGGGCAGAGACGTGCCCCAACCTGGAGGAGAGACTGGAAGCCTGCCTGAGGGGCGCACAACCCAGGACACTGCAGTATATAGCAACACAGACAGAAATGGAGATAATGTGGCCTGAAGAGCTCACTGAAGAACAGACTGCAATCTCTCTGCTCTGAGGCAGAGGGTTAGAAATGGTCTCTTCTACTCTGACTCTTGGAAGACACGTGGAAAACCACCAGGGAAAGCTGCAAGAGAACAAAAGCCCCCCAGAAAACAGTTCCCACTGACCCCACTGCCCACTACGGGGCAGGGCAACTCTACCCAAACAGGGTTGCCTGAGTAACAACAGTACAACAGGCCCCATTCCCAGAATACAGGCTGGGAAAACAAGAGGCTAGCAACCCTAAGGTCCCTATAAAACAGGTGTATCTTGCTTGGATTGTTATCAATAATTTGGACTCTATACATTCCCTCAAACAACCATCGACAGAATAACTAGGAGGAGGAACCCCAAAATAGGAAAGATCAGAGATTATGATGTATGCCACAGATTTACAAATGGATTCAGATATAACCAAGATGTCTGAGTTGGAATTCAGGCTACCAGTTTTGAAGACAATAGTTAGAATGGAGAAATCAATTAATGGCAACATAGAGTCTCTAAGGGCAGAAATGAAAGCTGAATTGGCAGAACTTAAAAATGCTATCAATAAGGGGCGCCTGGGTGGCTCAGTCGTTGAGCATCTGCCTTCGGCTCAGGTCATGATCTCAGGGTCCTGGGATCGAGCCCCGCATTGGGCTCCCTGCTCTGCGGGAAGCCTGCTTCTCCCTCTCCCACTCCCCCTGCTTGTGTTCCCTCTCTCGCTGTGTCTCTCTCTGTCAAATAAATAAAATCTTTTAAAAAAAATGCTATCAATGAGATCCAGTCTAATCTAGATAATCTAACAGCTAGGGTAAGTGAGGCAGAAGACTGAACCAGTGACCTGGAAGACAATTTAGTAGATAAAAAGGGAAAAGAGGAGGCCAGGGAAAAACAACTCAGAATCCATGAAAATAGAATCAGAGAAATAAGTGACACCATGAAATGTTCCAATGTCAGAATTATTGGAATCCCAGAGGGATGGAGAGAGAGAGAGGACTAGAAGATGTATTTGAGCAAATTGTAGCTGAGAACTTCCCTAATCTGGGGGATAAAACAAACATTCGAGTCCTAGAGGCAGAGAGGACCCCTCCTATGATCAAGGAAAACAGGTCAACATCCCAGCATGTAATAATAAAACTCGCAAATTTTAGAACAAAGGAAATCATCTTAAAGGCAGTTAGTGGGAAGAGATTCCTTACGTACAGAGGGAGGAACATCAGAATAATGTCAGATCTATCCACAGAGACCTGGCAGGCCAGAAAGGCCTGGCAAGACATATTCAGGGTACTAAATGAGAAGAACATGCAGCCAAGATTACTTTTCTAACAAGACTCTCATTTAGAATGGATGGTGAGATGCAGGGCTTCCAAGACTGGCAGAAGCTGAAAGAGTATGTGACCACTAAGCCGGCCCTGCAAGAAATATTAAGGAGCGTTCTATAAAAGGATAAAGACCGCTTAGAGTGATATACAACAGAAAGTTACAGGGACAATCTATAAAAACAAGGCCTTCATAGTCAACACGATGACAATACATTCATTCTTTCAATAATCACTCTCAATGTGAACAGCTTGAATGTTCCCATAAAAAGGCACAGGGTTGCAGATTAGATAAAAAGACAGGACCCATCCATATGCTGCCTACAAGAGACTCATTTTCAACCTAAAGTTACATCCACACTGAAAGTGAAGGCATGTAGATCCATCTTCCATCCAGCCGACATCAAAAGAAAGCTGGGGCAGTAATTCTTTTATCAGACAAATTAGATTTTAAGCTAAAGTCTGTAGTTAGAGATGCAGAAGGACACTCTATCATTCTTAAAGGGTCTATCCAACAAGAAGATCTAACAGTTGTAAATATCTATGCCCCCAACATGGGAGCAGCCATATACATAAGCCAACTGTTAACCAAAATAGTCATATTGATAACAATACATTAATTGTAGGAGACCTCAATACTCCACTTGCAGCAATGGAGAGCTCATCTAGGAGAAAATCAACAAAGGAACAAGAGCTTTAAATGACACACTGGACCAGATGGACCTCATTGATATATACAGAACATTCCACCCTAAAACAACAGAATACTCATTCTTCTCCAGGGCACATGGAACTTTCTCCAGAATAGACCACATACTGGGTCACAAATCAGGTCTCAACTGATACCAAAAGATTGAGATTATTCACTGCATAGTCTCAGGCCACAATGCTTTAAAACTGGAACTCAATCACAAGAAAAAACTTGGCAGAAATTCAAACATTTGGAAGCTAAAGATCACTCTGCTCAAGAATATTTGGGTCAACCAGGAAATCAAAGAACTTAAACAATTCAGGGAAACCAATGAGAATGAAAACACATCAGTCCAAAACCTATTGGATACTGCAAAGGCTGTCCTAGGGGGAAATACATAATGATGCAAGCCTCACTCAAAAATATAGAAAAATCCCGAATTCACCAACTAACTCTACACCTTAAGGAACTAGAGAAAAAGCAACAAACGATGCCTAAGCCACGCATTAGAAGAGAAATAATTAAGATTAGAGCAGAGATCAGTGAATTAGAAACCAGAAACACAGTAGATTAGGTCAATGAAACTAGAAGTTGGTTCTTTGAAAGAATTAATAAGATCCATAAACCACTGGCCAAATGTATCCAAAAGAAAAGAGAAAGGATCCAAATTAATGAAATTATGAAAGAAAGGGGAGAGATCATGACTAACACCAAGGAAATAGAAACAATTTTTAGAAATTCTTACCAACAACTCTATGCCAATAAACTGAGCAATCTGGATGAAATGGAGGCCTTCCTGGACACCGATAAGCTGCCAAGACTGAAACAGGAAGAAATTGACAACCTGAATAGGCCAATAACCAGTAACGAGATTGAAGCAGTGATCAAAAACCTCCCCAAAAACAAGAGTCCAGGGCCTGATGGATTCCCTGGGGAATTCTACCAAACATTCAAAGAAGAAATAATATCTATTCTCCTGCTGCGTGACTCAGAGGTACATTGCAGAGAGATGCCGATGCTCTCAGTAAGTAACTGAATGCTCTCGGACATGCAGAACTGTTATTTCAAATGACAGCCATGTTGCAAAAGGGTGTGGCTGGAGTACCAACTGTAGCATGACTGGCCTCCAATGGATCTTTGAGGAATAGCATTGCTGGTAGATTCAAAGCAACAGGTCTCATCTGATTTATTTAGTGTATATTTTTCAGGGTCGCTGTTACCCTCTTAGCATTTTGTTCTTTCATTCAACTATTCTCTTCTGGACAAAATGACAAGATGGAAAAAATCACCTCCAAAAAAAAGAACAAGAGGCAATACCGACTGCCAGGGACTTAATCAATACGGAGAGTAAGGAAATTGAAGCAGTAATCAATAATCTCCCAACAAACAAACGCCCAGAGCGAGATGGCTCCCCAGAGGAATTCTACCAAACAGTTCAAGAAGAATTAATACCTATTCTGAAACTGTTCCAAAAAATAAATTGGAAGGAAAACTTCCAAACTCGTTTTATGAGGCCACCATTACCTTGATCCCAAAACCAGACAAAGACCCCATCAAAAAGGAGAATTACAGACGAATATCCCTGATGAACATGGAATCAATAATTCTTACCAAAATACTAGCCAATAGTATCCAACAGGACATTAAAAAGATTATTCACCACGACCAAGTGGGATTTATCCCTGGGCTGCAAGGTTGGTTCAACATCTGCAAATCAATCAATGTGATGCAATCCATTAATAAAAGAAAGAACAAGAACCATATGATCCTCCCAATAGATGCAGAAAAAGCATTTGAGAAAGTACAGCATCTTTTCTTGATCAAAACTCTTGAGAGTACAGGGATAGAGGGTATATATCTCAATATCATAAAAGCTAGGGTACACACCTCAATATCATAAAAGCTATCAATGAGGGGAGTCTGGGTGGCTCAGTTGGTAAGGCGACTGCCTTCGGCTCGGGTGATGATCTGGAGTCCCAGGATCGAGTCCCGCATCGGGCTCCCTGCTTGGCAGGGACTCTGCTTCTCCCTCTGACCCTCCCCCCTCTCATGTGCTCTCTCTCTCTCTCAGTCTCTCTCTCAAATAAAAAAAATAAAAATAAAAAAATAAAAGCTATCAATGAAAAACCCACAGCAAATATCATTCTCAATGGGGAAAAACTGAGAGCTTTCCCCCTAAGGTCAGGAATGCAGCAGGGATGTCCACTATCACCACTGCTATTCAACATAGTATTAGAAGTCCTAGCCACAGCAATCAGACAACAAAAAGAAATCAAAGGCATCCAAATCAGCAAAGAAGTCAAACTCTCACTCTTTGCAGATGATATGATACTTTATGTGGAAAATCCAAATGACTCCACCCCAAAACTGCTAGAACTCATACAGGAATTCAGTAAAGTGGCAGGATATAAAATCAATGCACAGAAATAAGTGGCATTCCTATACACCAACAACAAGACAGAGAAAGAGAAATTAAGGAGTTGATCCCATTTACAATTGCACCCCAAACCATAAGATACCTAGGAATAAATCTAACCAAAGAGGCAAAGGATCTGTACTCAGAAAACTATACAATACTCATGAAAGAAATTGAGGAAGACACAAAGAAATGGAAAAACGTTCCATGCTCATGGATTGGAGGAACAAATATTGTGAAGATGTTAGTGCTACCTAGAGCAATCTACACATTTAATGCAATCCCTACCAAACTACCATCCACTTTTTTCAAAGAAATGGAACAAATAATTCTAAAATTTGTATTGAACCAGAAAAGAACCCAAATAGCCAGAGGAATGTTGAAAAAGAAAAGCAGAGCTGGCAGCATCACAATTCTGGACTTCCCGCTCTATTACAAAGCTGTCATCATCAAGACAGTATGGTACTGGCACAAAAACAGACACATAGATCAATGGAACACAATAGAGAGCCCAGAAATGGACCCTCAACTCTATGGTCAACTCATCTTCAACAAAGCAGGAAAGAATGTCCAATGGAAAAAAGAGAATCTCTTCAACAAATGGTGTTGGGAAAATTGGAAAGCCATATGCAGAAGAATGAAACTGGACCATTTCCTTACACCACACACAAAAATAGACTCCAAATGGTTGAAAGACCTCAATGTGAGACAGGAGTCCATCAAAATCCTAAAGGAGAACACAGGCAACATCCTCTTTGACCTCAGCCGCAGCAACTTCTTCCTAGAAACATCGCCAAAGGCAAGGGAAGCAAGGGCAAAAAATGAACTATTGGGACTTCATCAAGATAAAAAGCTTTTGCACAGCGAAAGAAACTGTCAACAAAACCAAAAGACAACTGACAGAATGGGAGATGATATTTGCAAATGACATATCAGATAAAGGGCTAGTATCCAAAATCTATAAAGAACTTCTTAAACTCAACACCCAAAGAACAAGTGATCCAATCAAGAAATAGGCAGAAGACATGAACAGACATTTCTCTAAAGAAGACATCCAAATGGCCAACAGACACATGAAAAAGTGCTCAACATCGCTCGGCAAATCAAAACCTCAATGAGATACTGCCTCACACCAGTCAGAATGGCTGAAATTAACAAGTCAGGAAAGGACAGATGTTGGTGGGGATGCGGAGAAAGGGGAACACTCCTACCCTGTTGGTGGGAATAGAAGCTGGTGCAGCCACTCTGGAAAACAGTATGGAGCTTCCTCAAAAAGTTGAAAATAGAGCTACCCTACGATCCAGCAATTGCACTCCTGGGTATTTACCCCAAAGATACAAATGTAGTGATCCAAAGGGGTACGTGCACCCCGATGTTTATAGCAGCAATGTCCAGGATAGCCAAACTGTGGAAAGAGCCAAGATGTCCATCAACAGATGAATGGATAAAGAGGATGTGGTATATATATATACAATGGAATATTATGCAGCCATTAAGAGGAATGAAATCTAGCCATTTGCAACGACATGGATGGAACTGGAGGGTATTATGCTGAGTAAAATAATTCAACAAGAGAACGACATGTATCATATGACCTCACTAATATGAGGAATTCTTAATCTCAGGAACCAAATGAGGGTTGCTGGGGTGGTGGGGTGTTGGGGGGGATGGGGTGGCTGGGTGATAGACATTGGGGAGGTTTTGTGCTATGGTGAGTCCTGTGAATTGTGTAAGACTGTTGAATCACAGACCTGAAACAAGTCTCTGAAACAAATATCTCTGAAACAAATAATACCTTATATGTTTTAAAAAAGAAGAAGAATGAAAAGGAGATGGACAGCAGGAGGGGAAGAATGAAGGAGGGGATATCGGAGGGGAAGATGAACCATGAGAGACTATGGACTCTGAGAAACAAACTGAGGGTTCTAGAGGGGAGGGACGTGGGAGGATGGGTTAGCCTGGTAGTGGGTATTAAAGAGGCCATGTTCTGAATGGAGCACTGGGTGTTATATGCAAACAATGAATCATGGTATATTACATCAAAAACTAATGATGTAATGTATGGTGATTAACATAACACAATAGAAAAAATATTTCAAGTTAGAACAATTGAGTTTTTCTAGTTGTTTATGTTACACAGAGATTCATCCATGAATGTGAGACCCTCAAAGCATTTTGTTCCATTAAAGCATTAAATTTCTTACTACATAAAAAAAAAATCCCTCTTTATTATCACTTTTTAAAATCTTAATTGTTATCTGTCTTGGTGTGGAACTTTTTGGGTTCATCCTGTTGGAGGCTCTCCGTGCTTGCCAAAGTTTGATTTATGTTTCCTTTCACATATTAGGGATTTTTTCCAGTTATTACTTTTTCAAATAAGTTTTCTGCCCTTTTTCTCACTTCTCCTTCTGGGATTCCTAAAATGTGAATGTTATTATGCTTGGTGATATCACTGAGTTCTATAAACCTATTCTCGTTGTTAATTATTCTTTTTTTCTTTTTGCTTTTCAGCATGTTTGTCATTACTTTGTCTTCAGGAATACTGATTAATTCTTGTCTCTAATCTGGTATTGGTTTCTTCCAGTGCAATTTTCATATTAGTTATTGAATTCTTCAGCTCTCACTGGTTCTTTTTTCTCTTTCAAGTCAATTTTGAGGGTCTCAATGAGATTCTCCACTCTTTTTCTCAAGTCTGATGAATATCTTTATCACTATTACTTCAAACTCTTTATCATTTTGTTCAACTCTGTTTCAATTAGCTCTTTTACTGTGACTTTGTCTTCTTTTCCATTTTGTCTAGTTTTCTGTGTTTTATTATTTATGTAGGTCAACTACATCTCCTGGCTTTGAAAGTAATGACCTTAGGTAGAAGAGGTCCTGTGGTGTCCTATAGCACAATCCCCCTGGTCACAAGGACCAGTTATGTACTCTGTGTGGGTTTCATGCACCTTTATATTGTGGCTTACACAATTCACAATTCACAATTTTAGCCCAGTTGGCTGCAATGAACTGATTTGCCTGCTCAGTTGGGGGGCGGGGGTCACTAAGCAAGATTTTCTCCCTGCCCTAAGAAAACTTGTTTGCAGTATAGATTTGTTGGTGGGTGGGTCAGCAGACAGTATAGCTGTCTGTATTTAGTATTGGTCACAAGGCAGGGGTTTCTTCTTGTGCATCCAGGTAAGGTTCCCAGCTCAGGTATTCAGGGTGTCTTGGTATGTAGTGTTATCTTTTCCACTCTTTAGCGGAGAAATCCCTTTGTAGTGGCACTGGTTCTGTAATGGAATGCCTGCTAGGTGTGTTGGGGCAGGAGTTGATTTAGAGTGATACCTGTTAAGGTAGGTAGGTTGGATTGGATGGGTCCACAGGATAATACCAGGGCAGAGCACATGATGCTAGCAAGGTAGATGGAGATTCTTAGCATGAACTCCCACAAGTTTCCAGTTATGTAGGCTGGGGGAGGGCAAGACAAAATGGTGTCTGTTTTGTTCCTAGAGAAATCTGAAAATCTCTCCCCACTGGAAAAAGTACTAAAATTAGTCAATATGTCTCCTTTACGTATACTCCAGACATTTTTCAAACTGCTGTTTCTGTGCTGTTACTTAGCATTTTGTCTCTATGAACATGGGAAATCCATTTCCTATCATCCTCCAGCTCTTCTGGAGTTAAGTCTGTGATTTTTAAAGCGTTTAGAGATAAGTCCCACTGGTTTTCAAAGCCAGGCATTATGGAGATTTGCCTTACCATGATGGGTCCTCAGTATGGGGGATGCCCAATGTAGGGTCTAATTCCTTCAGTCTGTGCTTATGTTATTACTAATTTTGTGACTAGACAAACAAGGATTTGGATCCCAATTGTGTCATTGCCCTTCCTACATTTTTCATGTGGTCTTTTTGGAGCACGTGGGTGTCTCAGATGATTGAGCATCTGCCTTTGGCTCAGGTCATGGTCCCAGGGTCCTGGGATCGAGCCCTGCATCAGGTTCCCTGCTCAGCTGGAAGCCTGCTTCTCCCTCTCCCACTCCCCGTGCTTGTGCTCACTCTCTCACTGTCTTTCTCTCTGTCAAATAAATAAATAAAATCTTTTTTAAAAAAACTGATGTGGTCTTTTCTCTATGATCAGCTAGGGAATGTCTTTCTAACATTCTTGAAATTTTTTCAGTTATTTGCATGTATATAATGATTATCTTGATTTGTCCATGTGAGCCCAGGCTCCTCCTGTCATGCCGTCTTCTAAAATTCAGTCTACTCTGTCCCTTAATCCTTGTTCACACAGATGTGGCTAGTTTATTTGCCTTTAAATCTTTCATATCACACACCTACTGACAGATGACTATAGTCTAGAAAAGCTCTGAGTGGGTGAAACAAAAACTATCCTGTAACCTTTCTCCCAGGGACTTACTACAGAGAATACACACACAATTGATATATAATGAAATATATATTCAACCTCTTGCAGCAATAAGCCATACCAGGAATATGGCCCAACATCTCTGTACCTGGGTCAGGGCTCTGAAGTCAAAAATAATTGATAGGTAAGTTAAGACATCACAATGCTCTCAGTTAATTCTATAAGCCTTTTTCATCAGTAATCATCTGATTTCATACAAGGTTTTTATTAGATTCCAGAGTTTGAAGAGTAGATTCTGAGAGTTTTTGGTAGCTTAGCCAGGGTTTCAATTATATATATATATATAATATGTATACAATGTGTATACAATGTGATGATTTGATATAGATATACCATGTAAAGTAATTATCACAGTCAAGTTATTAAAACATTTGTCACTTTATATAGTTTCCTTTTTTCTGAAGGAATACTTCATATCTGCTCTCTTAGCACGTTTCTAGTATACAATACAACATCATCTATAATTACATTGCTGCACATTATATTGCCAGAAACTATTCATCTGCATTACTGAACGTTTGTACTATTTGTCTAACTATTCCCTATTTCAATCACTCTCACTTTTGGAAACCATAATTTTATTCTCTCATTCTATAAATTTGATGTTTAAAGATTCTATGTATGAAGGAGATCATAAAGTATAAACGATTTCTATATATGATTAACTTTTACAATGTCAATGTATACTATACAGCTTATGTTTATTTGTTATCACAACTTTCCACCTTCAAAAATGTCTCAAAAATGTATTTCATGATGTTTTTTACAAACATCTTTAATCTGTGAACAACCAAAGATTTTTTTCTTTATAGTATTAACTCTCCTAGACAGTTGAATTTCTGATTAATTATGTTATATTGTATCCTAGCCTGTGGTGCCTCTTTAGTTTTGTAATTAAAGTCTTTAATTTTAGGAAGAAACTGTGACTGTTTATATTTATGACTTCAGGGTAGATAGCCCACCTTAAAAACTGCACCATATTAAAAAACTACACCACTTAAGAAATATATAACATATAAGAATAAAAAGTGGGGAAATATATAGGGTTAAAATTTAAATACTTTGTTAATAAAACCACTATAAAAGAGAATAGTTTCAACCACAAATTAGAAGATGATATTTATGAAACATAATAAATAATAATAGAATATATAACGACATCTATAACCATGTTAATGAAAAAGCCAATATAGTAATATTAATGCAAAAAAGGGAAAAGGCACTAATAAACTTTCACAGGAAGACATATACATGGATAATAAAATTAGGAGAAGAAATTTAATAATATAAAAATAGGAACATTCTAAATATCAGGGATCATACAGATCAATGGAGAAATTTGCATAGAACTAATAAGCATAAAACTGGTTCATTTTATTTAAGTTTATTCAAAACTTCACACTAGTTTTACTAAAAATATTTGTGTTGTATATAAAATTACAATTTGATTATTAAATATCACAAAGAGAAAGACGAGGATGAGGGAAATTCTACACAATCAGAAAACAAATAATAAAATGGGAATAAATGCACATCTGACAATAACTAGTTTGAGTATAAATGGATTAAACATTCCAATCAAAGACACAGGGCGTCCAAATGGATTTAAAAAAAAAAAATAAATCTATATTCTGCATACAACACACTAATTTAATTTTTTTTAAAGATTTTATTTATTTATTTGACAGAGAGAGAGAGAGACACAGCGAGAGAGGGAACACAAGCAGGGGGAGTGGGAGAGGGAGAAACAGGCTTCCCGCTTGCAGGGCGCCCAAAGTGGGGCTTGATCCCAGGACTCTGGGATCATGACCTGAGCCGAAGGCAGACGCTTAATGACTGAGCCACACAGGTGCCCCCAACACACTAATTTTAGAGCTAAAGACACCTGCAGAATGAAAATGACACCATGGAGAAATATTTATCATGCAAATAGACATCAAAAGAAAGCCAGAGTAGCCACAGATATACTAGAAAATATAGACTTTAAAAAATACTATACAAGAGGGCGCCTGGGTGGCTCAGTTGGTTAAGCGACTGCCTTCGGCTCAGGTCATGATCCTGGAGTCCCGGGATCGAGTCCCACGTCGGGCTCTCTGCTCAGCAGGGAGTCTGCCTCTCTCTCTGACCCTACCCCCTCTCATGCTCTCTATCTCATTCTCTCTCTCAAATAAATAAATAAAATCTTTAAAAAAAATACTATACAAGAGACAAGGAAAGACACTATATCATAACAAAGGGGAAAATCCAAGGGAAAATACAGCATGGTAAATATGTATGCACCCAACATGGTGTTTATATATAAATAATATATAAATGTATAAATCATGTATATCAATTAATAACAAACTTAAAGGACCTAATTAATATAATCATATATAGTAGAGGTCTTGAACAGCACACTCACAGCAAAGGACAGATCATCTAAGTAGAAGATGAACAGGGAAACAAGGGCTGAAATGGCACACTGGACCAGTTGGTCTTAACACACTTATTCAGGGCATTTCTGCATGATGCAAATCTCTTGAAGAGATCACATCCTGTGTCAAGAATCAGCACTCAACTGGGGCAGAAAGATCAAGATGCTTGCCTGCGTATTTGCAGGCCACGATGCTATGAGGGAAAACACTGGGAAGGACCACAAATATATGGAGGTGAAGGAACATCCTCTGAAAGAATGAATGGGTCAAGCAGGAAATCCAAACAGAATGGAAACACAAAGACATGGAAGCAAATGAACAGAAAAACAGGAAAGTCCAAGACCTTTGGAATGCAGCCAAGGCCACCATAGGAGGGAAGCAGACAGCAATGCAGGCCTTCCTCAAGACAGAGCCCAGGCATACAACTAAAGGAGCCGGGAACACAACAACAAGGAAAGCCTAAATCTAGCAGGAGAAGAGAACTATTCAAGAGTGGAGCCAAAATCCATGATATGGAAAGCAAACACCAAAACCATGGACACAAATGCATGGAAAGGATGAACAGTTGCTGCTCTAAGGGAAGAACCAGATGGTAAAGCCCTGGGCAGGCTTCTCATCAAGAACAGACCAAGGACTCCAATCAATTCACTCCTGAATGAAAGAGCAGACATCACCACGAACACCATTCAAAGAGAAAATGGGGACCAATGATATGCCCACAAATTAGGCAATCAGGAGGAAGGGGACAAAAATCCTAGAAATATTCAAATGCCCAAAACTGGAGCAGGGAGAAAGAGTAAATCTGAACAGACCCATAACCAGCAAAGAACTGGAAGCATTAATCCAAAATCTTCCACCCAATAAAGAGTCCAGAGCCACATGGCTTCCAGGGCAATTTGCCCAAACATTGCAAGGAGAATGAATCCCTAGTCTTTTGAACCTGTTCCAAGATAGAAATGGAAAGAAACTTCCCAACCTCATTCAATGAGGCCAGCATTACCTTGATCCCAAAACCAGACAAACACCCCCAACCCAGGAAAGGAAAATTATAGGCCACTAACCCTGATGCACATGCATGCAGAAATGCTCAACAAGATACTAGTTCCTCAGATCCTGAATAAGAGGATGCCTCTCCACGACCAGGTGAAATGTATTCCTGGCCTGAAGGGATGGCTCAACATCTACAATTCTACCCACGGGATCCAAACCATTACTGAAAGGAAGGAGAAGCACCATATGGTCCTTTCCACAGCTGCAGAAAAAACATT
The DNA here is from genome assembly GCF_002201575.2 of Neomonachus schauinslandi. NCBI lineage: Eukaryota > Metazoa > Chordata > Mammalia > Carnivora > Phocidae > Neomonachus > Neomonachus schauinslandi. The sequence continues at coordinate 2,613,257 of NC_058420.1, forward strand.
TGACCAAATACCGCATCCTTCCTTGATAAAAACGCTCAATAACATAGACATGGGGGCACACACCTTAACATCATTAAGGCCACATACGAAAGACCAACAGCAAATATCTCCCTCAATGAGGCAAAACTGAGAGCTTTTCCCCTAAGGAAAAGGACAGGACCACAACGGGGATGTCCACTCTCACCACTCTTGTTCAGCCTAGTCCCCAAAGGCATAGATTCTGCAATCAGACCATCAAAAGAAAGCAAAGCGTCCAAGCTGGCAAAGAAGAACTCACACGATCACTCTCTGCAGACGTCATGAGAGTCTATATAGACTACCCAAAAGACTCCACGAAAATAAAAAGAATAAAAAAAAAAAATGCCAGAATTGCTGCAGGAATTCACCTCTGTCCAGGATAACAAAGCAACACACAGAAGTCAGTTGCATTTCTGCACACCCACAATAAAGCAACCCAGAGAGATGTCAAGGAATCAATCCCATTCCCAACTGCAACACAAACCATAAGATACCTCAGTGAAGAGGTCAAAGATGTATGCTCTGAAAACTATGGACACTTATGAGAGAAACTGAAGAAGACACAAAAAATTGGAAGCCCTTTCCATGCTCATGGATTTGAAAACAAATGCCATTACCATGGTGAAGTCATGACCCATAGCCATGTCCACACCTAAGGCAATCCCTATGAAAACCACACCAGTATTTTTCACAGAGCTGCAACAAATGCTTCTCAAAGAGGAGAGCCCCCAGCAACATCCCCGAGGAGCCAAGGGAATGTGGAGAAAGAACAGCAAAGCCAGAGGCATCCCAATTCCAGACTTCAGGCTGTGTCCTCACCAGGATGTCATGACACAAAGACACACACATAAAGCCAAGGGAACAGACTAGAGAACCCAGACAGAAATGGACCCTTCACTTGATGGTCAAGTCATCTTGGACAGAGCAGGAAAGAATATTTAAGGGACAAAAGACCATCTCCTCTACAGATGGTGGTGGGAATGCTGGACCGACAGCCACATGCAGAAGAAAGACACTGGACCCATCACTTCCCCCACACACAGAAAATCAACTCAAAATGGATGAAAGACCTACCTGGTAGAGAGGAACCCAGCAACATCCTAGAGGAGAAGGCAGGCAGCATCTGCTTTGAGCTGGGCTGCAGCAACTTCTTGCTCCACACATCTCCAGAGGCAAGGGAAACAAAGGCACAATTGGGACATCATCAGGTTTAAAACCTTGGGCACAGCCAAGGAAATGATCAATCAAGCTAAAAGGCAAACTCTGGAACAGAAGAAGAGATGCCCAAATGACACATCCGATCAAGGGCTAGTATCCACAATCTGTAGGACCTTCTCCAACTTGACGCCCCCAAACACCAAAATTCCAGGCAAGATAGGGGCAGAAGACATGAACAGACATTACTCCAAAGAAGACACATCCGAATGAACAAGCACATGAAGAAATGCTCTACCTCCCTCATCATCGCAGAAATAGAAATCCACACCACAGAGAGATGCCACCCCACACCACTCAGAGTCGCTCAGATGAACAGCTCAGGAGACAACAGATGTGGGCCAGGATGTGGAGAAAAGGGAGCCCTCTTGCAGTCTTGGTGGGAATGCAAAGTGGTGTGGCCACATGGGCAAACAGTAGGGAGGTGCATCAGGAAGTTAAGAGGAGCCCGAGTGTATGACCCAGCAATTGCATGACTAAGTCTTTAGTCAAAGGACACCCAAAGAGGGACTTGAAGGGGCACATGCACCCCAATTTTGAGAGTAGTGTTGTCCACCATAGCCAAACTAGGGAAAGGGCCTAGATGGCCTTTGACGGGTGAGTGGAGAAAGAAGGGTGGGCATATGTAGTTTGCAAGATTACTAGGCCACCCACAACACACGAAGCCATCCACAAAACACTTGCCATTTGCAATGAGGCAGGTGGAACTGAGGATCTTCTGCTAAGTGAAAGCAGTCAGAGAAAGACAAAGAGCATATAATTTCACTCAAGATGAAGCTAAGAAACAAACCTGGTGAACATCGGGGAAGGGAAGGGAAATTAAGACAATAAGACTTAGGGGCGGAGCAAGATGGCAGAGGAGGAGACCTGGATTTCATTTCCTCTCAGGAATTCAGCTGGATAGGGGTCAAACCATTCTGAACACCTATGAACTCAACAGGAGATCGAAGAAATGAAGAGCAACAACTCTCTGAACAGAAAAGCGACCACTTTCTGGAAGGTAGGACGTGCGGAGAAGTGAATCCGAGGCGGTATTCGGGAGGATAGATGGTGGGGGAGGGGCCTCCGATGGCCGCTTCTGGCCAGTGATAGAACCGTGGAGCACAGAATCGGAATTTTTAGAAGTCAGCTCCACTGAGGGACGTCACTCCGGTGGCTAAGCAGGAGGTGGAACCCTCGCTGGGACAGTGTGGTCTCAGGACCCTCAGAGACACAGAAAGACCAGGGGTGCCTGAGTGTGGCAGAGCTCCCAGGTATCGGAGCAGGGAAGCTGGCTGCAGAGACGGAACCGAGGCCTGGGCTCTCAGCTCAGGGTTGCCATAAACCGTGATCCGCGGCACACTCGGGCCACTGCTCCTCCAGCAGGGACCCAACAAGCAGCAGGTCTGGGGAGACTCACCTTTTTCCCCTGGGAGGAGAGGTGCAAGGGTGCACCGCAGGGATCTGCTGGTTTTGGAGACTCCACAGGGGGTCGGGTGCCAGAGAAAGAAATGCGTGGTCACAGGCCAGGTGAGCACGGAGTGCAGCCAGAGACCGGGGAGACGGGAGTGACTGACAGCTTTTCTCTGGGGGCTCACTGAGGAGCAGGGCCCGAGTTCTTGGCTCCTCTGAGGCAGAGATTGGGAGGCCGCCATTTTCACTATCCGTCTCCAAAGCTGTACGGAAAGCTTACAGGGAACAAAAGCCCCAGAGAGCAAACCCGAGCAGATTACGTAGCCTGGACCAGGCAAGGGTGGGGCAATTTCGCCTCCCGCAAAGACATTTGGGAACCACGGCAACAGGCCCCTCCCCCAGAAGATCAGCAAGAACAGCCAGCCAAGACCAAGTTTACCGATCAATGAGAATGGCAGAACTCCAGTGCTAGGGGAATAATGCACATAGAACTCATGGCTTTTTTACCATGATTCTTTTGTCTTTCAAAGTTAATTTTTTTAACTGTCTTTTTTTTTTAATTTTCTTTTTCCCTTTTTCAACCAACATCTTATCAATCGTTTTTAAAAAAAAAATTTATTTTCAGAGTCATATTCTATCCCTTCATAGTTGTTTCCTGTATTTGGCATATATATATAAGTTGTTCTCTCTTTAAAATTTTGAGATAGTTTCTTCTTCTAACAGATCAAAATATACCCTAAATCTCTAGTGTATGTTTTTTTTCCTTCTCCCCTGCCTGATCACATTCTCTCCCTTTTTTTCCCTTTTTTTAAATCCTCTTCTTTCTTTTTTCAAACAACTTATCAATTCCTTTTATAAAATTTTTTATAATTTCCATCTTTACAGTCATATTCCATCCCTTCATCATATCAACCCTTATTTTTGTACATATATAAGTTTTTCTTTCTTTAAGATTTTGGGAGGCACTTTCTTCTAACAGACCAAAATACACCCCAAATCTAGTGTGTGGCACTGATCTATATACCAGCCTGATCATATTTGATCACATTCTGTTTTTTGTATTGTTTTATTCTGTTTTTTTTTTTTTATCTTTATCTTTTTCTTTTCTTTTCTTTTTCTTTTTTCTCTCTTTCCCTTCTTTTCCTACTGCTTCAGGACTTTTCTGATTTGTTTAGAGTATATTTTCAAGGGACGTTGTTACCCTGTTAGCATTTTGTTCTCTCATTAATCTATTCTCCTCTGCACTAAATGAGAAGATGGAAAAAATCAACTCAACAAAAAAACAAGAGGTAGTACCGACTGACAGGGACCTACTCAATATGGACATTAGTACGATGTCAGATCTAGAGTTCAGAATCATCACTTTAAAGATACTTCTGGGCTTGAAAAAAGCATGGAAGTTATTAGAGAAACCCTTTCTGGAGAAGTAAAAGAACTAAAATCTAACCAAGTCAAAATCAAAAAGGCTGTTATTGAGGTGCACCAAATATGGGGGGGCTAACTGCTAGGATAAATGAGGCAGAAGAAAGAATTAGTGATATAGAAGACCAAATCATGGAAAATAAAGAAGCTGAGAAAAATAGAGATAAACAACTACTGGATCACGAGGGCAGAATTCGAGAGATAAGCGATACCATAAGACGAAACAACATTAGAATAATTGGGTTCCCAGAAGAAGAAGAAAGAGAGAGAGGGGCAGAAGGTATAATGGAGAAAATTATAGCAGAGAACTTCCCTAATTTGGGGAAGGAAACAGGCATCAAAATCCATAAAGCACAGAGAACCCCTCTCAAAATCAATAAAAATAGGTCAACACCCCGACATCTAATAGTAAAGCGTACGAGTCTCATAGACAAAGAGCAAATCCTGAAAGCAGCTCGGGAGAAGAGATATGTAACCTACAATGGTAGAAACATTAGATTGGCAGCAGACCTATCCACAGAGACGTGGCAGGCCAGAAAGGACTGGCAGGATATATTCAGAACACTAAATGAGAAAAATATGCAGCCAAGAATACTATATCCAGCTAGGCTGTCATTGAAAATTGAAGGAGAGATAAAAAGCTTCCAGGACAAACAAAAACTAAAGGAATTTGCAAACACAAAACCAGCCCTAGAAGAAAACTTGGAAGGGGTCCTCTAAGCAAAGAGAGAGCCTAAAAGCAACATAGACCAGAAAGGAACACAGACAATATACGGTAACAGTCACCTTACAGGCAATACAATGGCACTAAATTCCTATCTTTCAATTTACCCTGAATGTAAATGGGCTCAATGCCCCAATCAAAAGACACAGGCTATCAGACTGGATTAAAAAACAAGACCCATCGATATGCTGTCTGCAAGAGACTCATGTTAGAACCAAAGACACCCCCAGATTGAAAGTGAGGGGGTGGAAAACCATTTACCATGGTAATGGACACCAAAAGAAAGCTGGGATGGCAATTCTTATATCAGACAAATTAGATTTTAAACCAAAGACTGAAATAAGAGATGAGGAAGGCCACTATATCCTACTTAAAGTGTCTATCCAACAAGAAGCTTTAACAATTGTAAATATCTATGCCCCGAATGGGAGCAGCCAATTATATAAGGCAATTAATAACAAAAGCAAAGAAACACATTGACAACAATACAATAATAGTGGGGACTTTGTCACCCTCCCCTCACTGAAATGGACAGATCATCTAAGCAAAAGATCAACAAGGAAATAAAGACTTTAAATGACACACTGGACCAAATGGACTTCACAGACATATTCAGAACATTCCATCCCAAAAAAATGGAATACGCATTCTTCTCTAGTTTCCATGGAACATTCTCCAGAATCAATCACATCCTAGGTCATAAATCAGGTCTCAACCTGTACCAAAGATTGGGATCATTCCCTGCCTATTTTCAGACCACAATGCTTTGAAACTAGAGCTCAATCACAAGACAAAAGTCAGAAAGAACTCAAATACATGGAGGCTAAAGAGCAGCCTACTGAAGAATGAATGGGTCAACCAGGAAATTAAAGAAGAATTTAAAAAAATACATGGAAACCAATGAAAATGAAAACGCAACTATTCAAAATCTTTGGGATGCAGCAAAGTCAGTCCTAAGAGGAAAGTATATAGCAATACAAGCCTTTCTCAAGAAACAAGAAAGGTCTCAAGTACACAACCTATCCCTACACCTAAAGGAGCTGGAGAGAGAACAGCAAATAAAGCCTAAACCCAGCAGGAGAAGAGAAATAATAAAGATCAGAGCAGAAATCAATGAAATAGAAATGAAAAGAAGAGTAGAACAGATCAACGAAACTAGGAGCTGGTTCTTTGAAAGAATTAACAAGATTGATACAACCCTGGCCAGACATATCAAAAAGAAAAGAGAAATGACCCAAATCAACAAAATCATGAATGAAAGAGAAGAGATCACAACCAACACTAAAGAAATACAAACAATTATAAGAACGTATTATGAGCAACCCTATGCCAGAAAATTAGATATCCTGGAAGAAATGGATGCATTCCTAGAAATGTGTCAACTACCAAAACTGACCCAGGAAGAAATAGAAAACCTGAACAGACCTATAACCACTAGGGAAATTGAAGCTGTCATCAAAAATCTCCCAACAAACAAAAGCCCAGGGCCAGATGGCTTCCCAGGGGAATTCTACCAAACATTTAAAGAAGAATTAATACCTATTTTTCTGAAACTGTTCCAAAAAATAGAAATGGAAGGAAAACTTCCAAACTCATTTATGAGGACATCATTTCCTTGATCCCAAAGCCAGACAAAGACCCCATTAAAAAAGAGAACTACAGATCAATATCCCTGATGAACACGGATGCAAAAATTCTCACCAAAATACTAGCCAATAGGATCCAACAGTACATTAAAAGGATTATTCACCATGACTAACTGCGATTTATCCCTGGGCTGCAAGGTTGGTTCAACATCCCCAAATCAATCAACGTGATACAATACACTAACAAAAGAAAGAACAAGAATCATATTTGACAAGCACTTGACAAAGTACAGCATCCGTTCTTGATCAAAACTCTTCAGAGTATAGCGATAGAGGGTACATACCTCAATATCATAAAAGCCATCTATGAAAAACCTACAGCGAATATCATTCTCAATGGGGAAAAACTGAGAGCTTTCCCCCTAAGGTCAGGAACGCGGCAGGGATGTCCACTATCAGCACTGTTATTCCACATATTATTAGAAGCCTAGCCACAGCAATCAGACAACGAAAAGAAATCAAAGGCATCCAAATCGGCAAAGAAGAAGTCAAACTCTCACTCTTTGCAGATGATATGATACTTTATTGGAAAACCCCAAAGACTCCACCCCAAAACTGCTAGAACTCATACAGGAATTCAGTAAAGTGGTAGGATATAAAATCAATGCACAGAAGTCAGTGGCATTCCTATACACCAACAATAAGCCAGAAAAAAGAGAAATTAAGGAGTTGATCCCATTTACAATTGCACCCCAAGCCATAAGATACCTAGGAATAAATCTAACCAACGTGGCAAAGGATCTGTACTCAGAAAACTATAAAATACTCATGAAAGAAATTGAGGAAGGCACAAAGAAATGGAAAAACTTTCCATGCTCATGGATTGGAAGAACAAATATTGTGAAGATGTCAATGCTACCTAGAGCAATCTACACATTCCATGCAATCCCCATCAAAATGCCATCCACTTTTTTCAAAGAAATGAATAAATAATTCTAAAATTTATATGGAACCAGAAAAGACCCCGAATAGCCAGAGGAATATTGAAAAAGAAAAGCAAAGCTGGCGGCATCACAATTCCGGACTTCCAGCTCTATTACAAAGCTGTCATCATCAAGACAGCATGGTACTGGCACAAAAACAGACACATAGATCAATGGAACAGAATAGAGAGCCTAGAAATGGACCCTCAACTCTATGGTCAACTCATCTTCAACAAAACAGGAAAGAATGTCCAATGGAAAAAAAAGAGTCTCTTCAACACATGGTGTTGGGAAAATTGGACAGCCACATTCAGAAGAATGAAACTGGACCATTTCCTTACACCACACACAAAAATAGACTCCAAATGGTTGAAAGACCTCAATGTGAGACAGTAGTCCATCAAAATCCTAAAGGATAACACAGGCAGCAACCTCTTCAACCTTAGCCGCAGCAACTTCTTCCTAGAAATATCGCCAAAGGCAAGGGAAGCAAGGGCAAAAATGAACTATTGGGACTTCATCAAGATAAAAAGCTTTTGCACAGCAAAAGAAACAGTCAACAAAACCGAAAGACAACCGACAGAATGGGACAAGACATTTGCAAATGACATATCAGATAAAGGGCTAGTATCTAAAATCTATAAAGAACTTATCAAACTCAACACCCAAAGAACAAAGAATCCAATCAAGAAATGGGCAGAAGACATGAACAGACATTTTTCCAAAGAAGACATCCAAATGGCCAACAGACACATGAAAAAGTGCTCAATAGCGCTCAGCATCAGGGAAATCCAAATCAAAACCTCAATGAGATACCACCTCACACCAGTCCTACACTGTTGGTGGGAATGCAAGCTGGTGCAGCCACTCTGGAAAACAGTATGGAGGTTCCTGAAACAGTTGAAAATATAGCTACCATATGACCCAGCAATTGCACTACTGGGTATTTACACCAAAGATAGAAAAGTAGGGATCCGAAGGGGTACACGCACCCCGATGTTTATAGCAGCAATGTCCACAATAGCCAAACTGTGGAAAGAGCCAAGATGTCCATCGACAGATGAATGGATAAAGAAGATGTGCTATATATATATACAATGGAATATTATGCAGCCATCAAAAGGAATGAGATCTTGCTATTTGCAACGTCGTGGATGGAACTGGAGGGTATTATGCTGAGTGAAATAAGTCAAACAGAGAAAGACATGTATCATATGACCTAACTGATATGATGAATTCTTAATCTCAGGAAGCAAACTGAGGGTTGCTGGAGTGGTGGGGGGTGGGAGGAATGGGGTGGCTGGCTGATAGACACTGGGGAGGGTTACATGCTCTGGTAAGCCCTGTGAATTGTTCAAGACTGTTGAAGCTCAGATCTGTACCACTGAAAGAAATAATGCAATATATGTTAAGGGGAAAAAAGATAGCAGGAGGGGAAGAATGAAGGGGGGAAATTGGAGGGGTACATGAACCATGAGAGAGGATGGACTCTGAGAAACAAACTGAAGGTTCTAGAGGGGAGGGGGGTTGGAGGATGGGTTAGCCTGGTGATGGTTATTGAGGAGGACACTTTCTGCATGGAGCACTGGGTGTTATGCACAAACAATGAATCATGGAACACTATATCTAAAACTAATGATGTAATGTATGGGGATTAACTTAACAATAAAAAAATTAATGACAATAAGACTTAGAAGAAAATAAGACAAAAGCAGAGATGCAGGCATAACCTAGGAGATGCTTACCTCTAGGGAGAAACGGAGGGCTGCTGGAGGGGAGGGGAGTGGGGGGATGGGGCAATTGTGTGATGGACCCAGAGGAGGGCCCTTGATGCAATGAGCACTGGGTGCTCTGGGCGACCCATGAATCACAAAAATCGATCCCTGAAATCCATCAGACTTATCACTTGAATTTCAATAACATCAAAACACGAGTAACTTGCAACCAATGCAACTGAAAACACAACCACCCAAAACATTTCAGATACAGCTCAAGCAGGTGGAAGGGGAAACTCTAGAGCCTCCCAGGCCTGCCTCAAGGAGAAAAATCTCACTTGAAAAAAAAATGAAGAAAGTAACCTCCCATCAAAAAGAGCTTGAAAAGGAAGAGCAAACAAAAGCAAAAAACAGCAGAGAAAAAAAAAACAACAAAAAAGCCCACAAAGATTAGAGAAGAAATAAAGGATATAGAGACTGAAAAACAATAGAAGAGATCCATGGCACAAGGCAATGCTTCTCTGAGAACATTAACAAAACTGATAACCTAGGTACAGTTAGGAAGAAAACAAGAGAAAGAATCCAACCCATAAAAACAAAAAGGAGAGAGAAGTAACATCCACCACCCCAGAAATACCAACACGTCTAAGAGAGAAGTAGTATGAAAGCCATATGCTAACAAATTGGGCAATGGAGAAGAAATGTCAAACTTACTAGAAACAGATTCAGGATGCAAACTGAAACAGGAAGTCATGCAAACTTTGAACAGACCAATAACCGGCAAAGAAATGGAATCTGTCCTCCAAAAATGCCCAAGAAACCAAAGTCCAGGACCATCAGATGGCTTCACCGAGGATTTCTCACACACATTTCAGGAAGTGCTAATACCCATTCTTCTCCAATGAGTCCGAGAGAAATACAAGGAAAACTTGGGAAGTCATTCTAGGAGGCCAGCAAGACCCCACTCACAAAAGCACCACTACTCCAGACACCACTATGAAAGCCAAAAAGAGACCCATGCCTCAGAGGAAGATACCGGCAAAGATCCTCAAGGAAATACCAGCATGCTGAATCCAACCAATATGTGAAAGAAATCATTCACCACACACCAGTGGAATTTCTTTCTGGGTTGCCAGGGTGGGTCAATCTTCATACATCAAGTAACGTGATAAACCACATCAATAGAAGAAAGGATAAGAACCATGTGCTCCTTGCACAAGATCCCCAAAGAGCATTTGACCAAGGAAGACATCCAGTCATGCTCAAAACTCTCCCCAAAGCAGGCACATGGCTTCTAGGGCAATTTGCCCAAACATTGCAAGGAGAATGAATCCCTAGTCTTTTGAACCTGTTCCAAGATAGAAATGGAAGGAATAGACATGAAAATATAAAATCATCAAGGCCACCTATGAGGAATGTTCAGGTACAATCTCACCTGAGAGCATCCTCCCTAAGGTCAAGAACAAGGCAACTTGTCCACTCTCACCACTTTTTTTCAACATAGGGGAAGTCCCAGCCACAGCAAGGAGACAACTGAAAGAAATAAAGCAGCCATATTGATAGGGAAGAAAGCTGACTGTCACTATTTGCAGATGCCATGAGAGTCTATACAGAAAACCCCAAAGAGGGGCACCTGGGAGGGTCAGTTGCTAAAGCGAGGGACTCTTGAGCACTCAGGCATCAGATCGTGGCGTTCCAGGTTGTGAGATGGAGCCAGGCATTGGGCCCTGCGCTTGGTGTGGAGCCTGTTTGAGATTCTCTTTCTCCCTCTTCCTCTGGCCCTCCCCGTCATGGCCCTCACTACAAAAAAGAAAAGGATACCAAATAAAGGGAACCCAAGTGACTCCATCAAAACAGCTGCTGGAATGGGTCAACGAATTTAGGTAAGCTGCAGGATATACCATCACAGTACAGAGGTTGGTCCAATTTCTCTACACCAATAAGGAAGGTGCAGAAAGAGAAATTCAGAAAACAATTATGGGGTGGCTTGGAGGAGGAGTTCAACTGGTGGAGGTGTAGGGGGCAGCACATTTGGATCCTCCCACAAATACAGTTAGAGAGTTATCAAAACATTGCGAAGCCTGAGAAATCAATGGGAGGTCAAAGTAATAGTGCCTCCCTACAAGTAGAAAGCTGAACACGTTTTGGATGGTAGGAGATGTGCAGACTTGAGTGCCCAGGGACAGAGCTGAAGATAGGGCAGTGAGGAAGGAGGCTGTTG